>NC_043713.1:21974515-22032625 GCF_006229205.1 Suricata suricatta | reverse complement strand
GCATTTTCTTTTAAAAAATAAAAATTACCCACCACTGGTATTTCTTCCATCTGCTCAGGACAAAGTGGGATTCTTATTGGATGAAAGCCTCCTGGTGACACAGGGCAATGGCCTTGATCTTTAAAGGTCCTTCCACAGTGTAGCTTTTTTGGGGAAATTTTATTATAATTATAATAAGTTGAAATACTAAGCACTAGAAAAATAGTGTGGAAATTAGAACATACTAGGCTGTCATGACTTGAGTTCTAGTCCTGTTTCATTAATTAGCTGGGTGACTGGGGCCAGGCACTTTACCCTCCAGGCTTAGCTTTTCTCACCAGCTAAATTATGGAGCTAAACCGGATCCCCGTTTAGGTCACTTCTAACTCTGACAGCTGAGGGTAGGGTCTATAACAGCATTGTCTGATAGAAAGATGTTTTGTGGGCCACATATTGTAAATTTTTTAGTAGCTATCCATGTAAAAGAAACTAAGTAACAGGTGAAATTAATTTTGATACAGACTTAAATCAGTATACTAAAATGTTACCATTTCATCATTCAATCTAAAATATATATGGAAACCAATTTGACAATAAAGTATTAAAAAATAAAAAAAATTACTAATGTTATTTCACATTCCTTTTACCACACTAAGTCTTAGAAATCCAATGTATATTTCATACTTAGAGCATTTCCCAGCTACTTTTCAGGTGCTCAGTAATCACATGGCTAGTAGCTACTGTATTAGATAACACAGGTCTATATTATTCAGCTAGAAGAAAGTTTCCATCGGAGGAAAAGGAGATTTTTCTTAACGACATGTGCAACAGGTAGAAACTTTTTATTTTCATAGAGTAATTAGAGAAGAAGCTACGTTATTATTTTTTATTTAATATATATTTACATTTGAGGGAGAGATGGAGAGACAGAGTACAAGTAGGGGAGGGACACAGAGAGAGGGAGACATAGAATCTGAAGCAGGCTCCAGGATGTGTGCTATCAGCACAGAGCCTGACACGGGGCTCGAACCCACGGACCACGAGATCATGACCTGAGCTGAAGTTGGACGCTCAACCAACTGAGCCACCCAGGTGCCTCAAGGAACTAAATTATTAAAACATGAGTTTGGGCAAGTTGTTTGTATTCTGGTACTTTCTGCCACATTACTGGCAGGGCCTAGAATTTACTCCCCTTTGAGACTCCATTTTGCTTGTCTGATGTTACCTGATCCATAACTCTGGCTTAAGCTCTGCTTTAGAGTTCTTTCTGCTTTTCTGTGTGTCTCTACCTGGGGCACGGTCACTTCTAGACTTGAAGAGTTTGTGGCTTCAGCAGAGGTGAGTGAAGCAAGCCCCGCCTTTCCTCCTCTGACTCATCCTAAAGGTCTTTCCTGCCTGTCATTTAATCCTTAATCTGTCCTGAGCAATACCAACAAGCAACTGTTATGTGCGTTACATTTCACCAACTGTGAGCAAAGTTTAACATGGTGGTAGGAAATTGAAGATGGGTGATAATGTAACACTGTTTTCCAAGTCAAGAAAGGAAAAATAGGAGTTTCTTCATGTTAAGGTTGCCAGATAAAATACAGAATACTCAACGTGAATTTCAAATAAACGACCATTTTTAGTATAAGTATGTCTCAAATATTGCATGGGATATACTTATACTAAATACATACATTATTTATACGAAATTCAAATCTAACTGCGCATTCTGTTTTTTCCCTAAATTTTGCATTCCTTTCTCATGGATAGCTTCAACTTCCAGTGTCATTTCTCCTTAAGACATAAGCCCCTTTTGTCTTTCTAGTGTTAGTCTTGTACATTTCAGGAGGATCCATTTTTCTTTCCTTTTAGATTTGGTCCTCTGTTCAACTATTCCTTACACTAGTCTATAAAATATAGCAATCTACTGCAGAGGATTTTCTAGAGCCTAATGTAATCACATAGTTGGGAGACGTACAATGACACATCTTAGCGGGCTTCGAGTTTGTGGTCCGGTTCCCCTTGGTTAAGTTTTTCTCCCAGTGTCAGTACAAAATATGGCTTCTTTTTCCTGCCATCTTCCAGCCTCAAGTCCTAGTACTCTGAGAGAAATCTTTGAAACACCCATACCCCCATACACCCACCCCTGCAAGAACCTCCCAAACAATAATTCTGAAGAACTGTGTTGTCTGCATCCATAATAAGGAAAGGGAAAAATAGCTTCCTAAATTCAACATATTTTCTTTTTTTTTAATGTTTTATTTATTTTTGATACAGAGAGACAGAGCATGAGAGGGGGAGGGGCAGAGAGAGAAGGAGACACAGAACCGGAAGCAGGCTCCAGACTCTGAGCTAGCTGTCAGCACAGAGCCTGGCATGGGGCTCGAACCCACAAACGTGAGATCTGACCTGAGCCAAAGTCGTAGGCTTACCCGACTGAGCCACCCAGGCACCCCAATTCAACGTATTTTCAAGACATTCCACATTTGAAATGAAGAGAGAACTATTCTGCTATTCTGGGGAACCATTTAAATTATACTTTCTTGGTCTCCAGCTCTCAAACTTTGCTCAGTGGTCAACCTAAACCTGAAAACAAAATTTGCCCAGGGGTCTACCTGGACCAGGCTCCTAATGGTGTTTTCTCTCTGAAAACAGTTGTTGTCCTTCATGGCCCTGGTTTCCTTTCTCCAGCCCCCTCTCATGCAAACACATATAGAGAGAATGTGGAAACAGCTATCATTTTAAGCACCACCTTTTCCTCCTTTTTGTCTTGGTGCACAAGGAACTGGTGGTAATTTTATTTTCCCAAGTAGAAAGTAGTCAAAATCAGGTTTGATTGCCTTTGAATGGGATCCAGGACTAATTCCAAGTAAAACTGAGGAACAAGGTTGTACTTTTATCTTCCCTCTTAAACTGTTTTTTTTTCATTTCTCTATGTACATTCCACTACCTGCCTTCATGATCTCAGGGTCAGAACACCTCCCTCTGCCCCGTTAGGACTGGTCCCTGACACATTACTTACATATAGTCAGAAGATCAAGATTTGGAACATTTTGCAAATTTTTATACCATGATTATATCCCTCTATTCATGTTTCTCTGTTCATCCGGATTGGAAAAGCTCTTTGTGACCTGTTAAACCCTTTTTTTCCCCATAATATTTTATTGTCAAATTGGTTTCCATACAACACCCAGTGCTCTTCCCCACAAGTGCCCTCCTCCATCACCACCACTTCTTCTCCCCACTCCCTCTTTCCCTTTAACCCTCAGTTCATTTTCAGCATTCAGTAGTCTCTCAAGTTTTGCATCCCTCTCTCTCCCCAACTCTCTCTCCCTCCTCCGCTCCCCCTGGTTCTCCATTAGGTCTCTCTTGTTTTCCTGTTAGACCTATGAGTGCAAACATATGGTTTCTGTCCTCCTCTGCCTGGCTTACGTCACTCAGCATGACACCCTCAAGGTCCATCCACTTTCCTACGAAGGGCCATATGTCATTCCTGTTAAACCCTTTAAAAGCCCAAGTTGCGAGCTGGCAAGAGTCATAACTGCTGAATTCCAAAGGTGGCCACCTTTCTACCATGCCATCATCGATGCCTGTCTCCAGATGCCACCATTACAATGCCATGTCTATCTGGCTTTCCTGTCATCTTCATCCAAATGCTTGGTGGTATGATTCTGACCCAGCTTCTTCCTGGGCTTCCATTTAGGTTTAGACTTTCTTGAAATGCTCCCTCTCTAGGAGTTGTTTTTTTTCTTCCTTCAGAAAGGGTGTTTTCCTTCAACTATCGTTTGCCAACAATTCTGCCAAGTCCCAGTGACATTCATGAGCTTATAAGGATTTCATTGGGCTAAAACAGCTCAGGTTTATCTTGTTTATTGCCCATACATCTTTCATTGCTATAGACACTTTGAAGTTGCCAGATTTACCTTTGATTCTCTTCCCTGTTGTTTCCTTTTGTGAATTACTTGGCATCTCTTCCATTGTTTGTTTGTTTCTTTTTTCCTACTTCATACCCAATAACCTCTAAGGGCAGCATTTTATGGTGCAAGCTAGGCATTTCCTCTTTTCTCCCTCAGATTTCAGTTGAAATCTCTATCATGTTGGCACTCTTTGAAAACATTCTTCTCAGGACCCATGAGATGAACCCTATTCCTTGCCAGGAGCTTTTCATTTTGGTATCATAAGTCATGATCTTTAAAAACACACAAAAGAATCCTCAATAACCAACTGTTCACATCTCACAACTTCTAGTTGAGTATAAAGTCATGACTTTTAACTGGCAAAAGGAGATGGAAAACTCAGTTCTAGCCCTAAGTCCTTTTCTAGACTAATAATTTGTAGAAATGGTAGACACTTTCCCATTTTTATTAAGATAATCTCATGTATGGCACAGATCTGTTAAATAACTCAAATTATAACATGAATATTATAAGTGAATGGCACATAATGAATGGTTGTGAGATGTAGGTTCTAGATGGGCAGGCGCTGAGCCTGGGGTATGCTGTCATATGAAGTACTTCAAATCCAGTCCTTAATCAAATCTAGTCTAGTTTATTTATTTGTAAAATTATAGAAGCATCCTTAAAAGATAACTTAAACATTGCTGATAATTGGGCTTAGCCATTAACAGCAACATTTTTGTTCCTGATAGAACAAACATGGATATGAGTCCACAATGGGCATGCAGGGTGGGTTACAGGTGGGTGGAATGGCCAGATGAACCTCCATGGAGGAAAACCCACTGAAAGGACAAAGTTGTTGGGCAAGGTGGGTCAATCTAAGCAACTAGGTTCGAATGTGGGACGAGAACAGTGGGGATTATAAAGCATGAGGCAGAACAGAAATTATTAGCTCATCTCTCTTGGAGGCAGCTCTGTACCCAGGGAAGATGGAGACTCCATGAAAATACTAACCTACCCTGCCATTATGGGGCACAGGAATTCTGTGGGACACTTTTTGCCTCTTGGATGAATGTATTGGCACCTGAAATCTAGGGGGTAGCAGTGTTGGAGAAGAGCTTTCAGTAGCAGCAGAAACACAAAGACAAACACTATGCTAATGACCCCATGCAAACAGTTTCACTGCCATTAAAGCTGAAGCAAAGCAGTATCTGAGATGGACGGAAAGGAGAGCTCCCAGAGCAGAAGGAAAGCAGAGGTTGTATTGCTTTAAAATGTACTTGAGGTTTGTTTCAGGTAGGTATGGTGAGATGACAGGAACACAACTGGCTTTGAAAGAAGAGTTTATTACCCAGAGTTCCCAGGAGGAGGCAGCGTCACATATCACAGAGAGCCATACAGGGGAGCACCGGGATTGGTTAGGACTTAAAAGGAGCCATGGGATAGCATGGGCACAGCTCTTTATTACTGTGGTGGTGGGGAGTTGTTAGGTATGGGCATCCCCTGTTGGGCAGGAACTGAAACACAAATGTTGGGGTTTCTTTGGGGAGGATTTTTGGTAAGTTTTTCATGCACCTGTGAAAAACCAGGGTGTGATGGGGTAAACAACCTATTCTGTTAACATGATGATGCCAGATCATCACAGACTCCCTAGAATGACTATTACATGCAACAGTTGCAAATGAAGATCTGACAAACCTTACTTTGGTGTCTTTGGAGAGAAACCAAAATGTAAAGTGCCCTAAGGGAAAACTGAGACCCTCCCACTGTTGAGAAAGAGGACATTTTGGTTACACCTGCAAACATGTGAATTTTAACAGAGGCTTGATGAGGTCTTTCATTTAATAAGGACATGTTACTAATCTGAAACTCCTGATGGATTGGCATCTATATTTTGAAATTAGAAGCATCCTGATGCTAACTGAGAAATACAAAAAATGAAGACATTTCTCCTCTAAAGGCAAGAATAGAAGAATGAAAGAAGAATAATTTGCCTATAACTTGGTGACCCTTCCTATAACTTGGTGACATGCCAAAGGAGAAAGATAAATTTTTTTCTTCATTTCAGGATTAAGTGTTCTTTTAAGTAGTGGTATTATCTGAATAGTCATAGATAGTTTGAATCAGTATGAGTTGGTATATAGTAAGGAATGAAATATAAATGAAAATGTTCTCAGAGTAGAAGAATAAATATAGTAATGTCAAATATCTGTAAGATAATGGAAAATGTTAATGCAATCCTATTAAAATGTCATCAATTTTATGGATATAAATAAGTTATTTATTAAATTAGAATAGCAAACATTCAAGAGTAGCCATAGAAACCCTGGTAAAGAAAACCAATATGGGGGTGCTATAGACTGAATATATCCCCCCAAATTGATATGTTGAAACCCTAACTCCCAATGTGATAGCATTAGGAAGTGGGGGGTCTTTGGGAGGTGATTAGGTCATGGAGCTGAAGCCCTCGGGAGTGAAAGTAGTGCCCTCATAAGAAGAGACCCTGGAGAGCTCCCTACCCTTTCTATGTTGTGAGAACAGTAAGAAGATTAGCCATCTATGAACTAGGAAGTGGACCCTGAATTAATACTTTGTCTTAGACTGTGCAGCCTCTGGATCTGTGAGAAATAAACTGCTGTTGTTGGTATTTTGGTATAGCAGCCTGGACAGATTAAGAGAGTGCTAGTTATATCAAATGTTAAAATAATAAGAAACCTATTATAAAACCTGTATAATTAAAATGGCATGGTTTTGGTTCATGAGCCGATAAAAAGTGTCTGTAATAAAACTTCTAGAAGTAGAAGTGTGTTTGAAATGTGTATATATATAATGTAGCATGGCAAACCAAGCGAGCAAAGGTAGACATTTTAATACAAGGTGTTGGGACAATTAGATACCCATTCGAAAAAGATAAATCTGTTTCTCACATTATATATTAAGTTCTAAATTATACCATTATATAAATGTAGAAAAAATACATGCTACCAAAAGAAAACATAAGGAGCTTCCTTCATCATTTAGAAGCGGGAAAATTTGGAAAAGCCTTTCTACATGTGATTATCAGAGCTGCATTCTTTCTGGAAGATCTAGAGGGGATTCTGTTCCTTGTATTATTGTCTAGCTTTTAGAAGCTATATTCCTTTCCTCATTGCTGTATCCTCGGTCTTACCACTTCAAAGTTCATATCTTTTCCTTTGACTTTGACTTTCCTTTTTCTCTTATAAATACCCTTGTGATTAAATTGGATTATCTCTCTAGCTCAAGCTCTTTAACTTAATCATACCTGCAGAGTCCTTTTTGCCTCGCAAAGTAACATATTCACAGATTCTGAGAACTTAAGACATGGACATCTTTGGAAGGCCGTTACTCTGCTTACCACAGTCTTCCCTCTGGTCCCTAAAGATTCACGTCCATCCTGTATACATTCATATCCATGCTAAATATATTCACCCCATTCCAAGGTCAAAGAAAGTCTCTACTCATTGTAGTGTCAACTCAAAGTCTTTACTTTCTTCTAAATCTTATCATCTCAAAGTCCTGAATGTCCTCACCTGAATCATCTAACTCAGGAAAGGGTGACTCTGAGTATAGTCCATATACTCAAAATTTCTATCTGTGAACTTGAAAAACTAGAAAACAGGTTATTTGCTTCTAAATAACAGTGATGGGGCAGACATATAGGACAGCAGTTTTAGATTTGCTCTATATAATGGTAGAAAATGAAAGTCAAAATGGAGTCATAAGTTCCGAGAAATTTTGAAATCCAACTGGGAAAAAACTCCATTAGATTGAAGGCCTAGGAGTAGACACTGTGTGGCTTATGGCTTTGGCCTCTGGGCTAAAGGGCCCACCCTTAGAAATCATGCTTCCTCTCATATGAAGGGTAGTATACATTGGCAGCTGAGTGGTTTTATCAGCCCGTTTCCTGCATTTAGGAGTTCAGTAAGGGATGTAGCAGCTTCAGTTTGTTCTCTCTGCCTTTGATTCAAGATGGTAGTATTTCTCTTGGAATAGAATTTTCAAGAACCTTGGTTGTCTCCTGTGTATGTCATATTTAGTCATGATATGAGTGAGTCCTCTATAGTATGCTCTGGACAATTTTACTAATATCTTGGCTTCTGAGTTGACTGAGGGGATCTGCGGGTGACAGGCTTAACTACATATATACACCTAATAACATGGATGGATCTCAAATGCATTATGGTAAGCAAAAGAAGTCAGATTCATTCATATAAAATTTTGAACAGATCAGTGGTTGCCCAAGACTGCTAGACTGGATAAGGTAGCACAAGGGAATTTGGGGGAGATATTGATGATTGTTTTGGTGTTTATATAACTCCAAGAATTTGTCAAAACTCATAGAATTAAAGACAGAATGTAATTTACTATATATAAATGAAACTATACCTTGGGGATATTTATGAATTTGAAATGATATTTTATTAATTTTTAATTAAAAATTTTAAAGTTTATATTTGAGAGAGAGAAAGAAGGGAAGAGAGAAAGAGGGAGAGGGAGAGCACGAATAGGGGATGGGCAGACAGAAAGAGAGGGAGACACAGAATTTGAAGCAGGCTCAGAGCCTGATGCAGGGCTTGAACTCACGAGCTGTGAGATCATGACCTGAGAAACCAAAGGCAAATGCTTAACCTACTAGGCCACCCAAGTGCCCCTGAAATGATATTTTAAAAAACAGAAATAGGAAGGGAATTTAGAGTTCATATTAGATGACTCCACTTTCTTGTGAAAGTTCTAGAAAGAAAGTGAATATAAGAGGAAAAAGATATTTGTCCAAGGAGAACATAATTTGTAATAGTCCCTTCTCTTTGCTTTATGCTTTCTAAGGTGGACAGTTCCTGTGGAAGAGAATTTAGCATTCATGTTTGAAATGTCCTGCAGTGAGCTCAGCTTCAAAGCTGAACCTTCATGTCTTTTTGGCTTTAAAATAGAATTCAACAAAGTTTAGGATTAAACTCTCTATTTGAAATGTGCAGAGCATTCGTTGACTTTTAATTCATTAATAATATAATAATTTGGATACTACACTCTAAGTTACTTCAGGATAAGATCTGGCTCTGCCTTACTTTGATTTTTTTTTTTAAAGTTCTCATCATAATCTCCTGAAAACACTGCAGACCTCCAATGTATCTGCACTAACTGAACATATCTGTCAACAGCCTCTCTCAGAAATGCAAATATCCTATGGGCTTTGAGAATTTTTGTTTCTTTCTTCATACTGCTTTATATTTTGCATGTTTTCCACAATAAATGTGAATTACTTTTATAATTAGAAAAAAAGCAATAAAAGTTCTTCTACAAATGCAAAACATCTAGGAGAGTTGTTTCAGCCTTATTCCTTTTCTTGAAGCAATTGGGTTCCCTTGCACGGAGGTTGGGAGTTTTGATTTGCGGAGAGTTCAGTAAGTCATTTGAGAACAAGGATTACTTTGGAGACTGGGCATATTGCAGTTGGAAAACACCAAAGGTTTGATGAGGTAGGACAGAGATGCAGAAGGGGAGGTAGAAGGGAGTGATCTAAAATATATTCTGCTCTGTCAAAACATTTTTTTTTTCTGGCGTCACTGCATTATTAATAAGACTAAGTAATTCTGCCCTTGTCCCTTTAGACTGACTTGATTCTGTGCCTCGGAAGTAGGGATCTAAGTAGAACAGTGTTCTTCAACCCCAAATCTCGAAGCTAAGGTCAGTTAGTGATAAAATCATTGAGTTTAGTGGGAACATGAAAAAAAATAAGAACACTGCAGACATTGTTTCTTATAGACCTGCTTACTTATTAATTTTTTTGATAATACCTTTTCTCTAATTCTGATGGGAAAGTATTTTACAGAATAGAATGATACCGATCTCAGTCAATATCTAAAGATTTTTTTAGTCTTTGAAATTTAAAATCTGGGCTTTGATGTGTTAGAGTGTAAGCTCTGCGATGGTGTGGAAAATGCCTTTGTCTTCATCCCTGCAGCCCTGTGTCCTGCACTGTGTCCCGTGCACTAGAGGTGGTACATACTGACCCTCTGTCATATTCAGCTATGGTACGAGTTGTTACAGCCGTGAACTAGGCTGGGACCTAGTTCCTTTGAATAACTCTTCAGGAGTGCTTTCCAAATTGACAGAAATGTTCTATATAGTATGTTCACAAGTCACAGATATAAAATATAACTTTCATTTCCCACTTGGTATAATTCTGACATTATGTTTTTCAAATATGTATTTCCTAGTTTGTTAACACGCATAGTCTGACATTTTCCAATAAGATATAAGTTTCCCTGTATCTAGTACAACACCTGGCAAGTGCCTGAACTTTTTTTTTAAATGAATGAATGTTCCACTTCTCTGCCATCTGTCTGGTGGTGATGTCTTGGTTATAACTGGTTATATTACGTCCTGTGGTGGCAGACATATCTGGCATTGAGTAACATTTCTAGCCTCCTCACTGACCACTTTCTCCAACCCCCATGCAATCTGTTACTGCTACACAAAACCCTCAGAGATCATACCTGGGCTGGGTGTGAAATGATAAGTCAAAAATTTTCCAGACGTTGGCACTAAGGGGTTGGAAGGTGGAGAACCAGGGAATATTATAAACAGAGGGACCAGTGTCAAATAGAATGACAAATGGCTCCAAGTTCTGTCTGTCAAATTGTTCTGTCTGTCTGTCATTAGGACTGGGACACCTCTAGACAAGAAATGGCTTAGTGTGATCTTTTGTTTTCTCTTGGTCTCTTCTGCAGACTAAACCCTTTGGAAGGCTGAGGCCACTGCTTATTTATGGCTTTGTAGAAGTTTGCGCAGGAAGCACTCAATGAATATTAACCAAATGGATGTTTATATGTAAGGTTCTCTAGTAAAAAAATATTTTGGCTGTGCCTTAGAGTTTTAAAAACATATGGTCAGATTCACCTAACATGGGAGATAAGTAGAGGAGGTATTTATACTCATTTGATTGGGAAGAGAAAAAGAAATCTGAGTGTTATGGGCTGGATATTTGTGTCTCCTCAAAATTTACATTTTGAAGCCCTAAGCCTCAGTGAGATGGTATTGGGAGGTGATCACCTTTAGATGAGGCCATGGGGGTATAGCCCACAGAAGAGAATTGGGTTTCTTAAGAAGGAGGACCAAAGTTTCCCTTCCTGACCATGTGTGGACACAGTGAGAAGACAGCCCTCTGCAAACAAGGAACAGAATCTGTCAGTGCCTTGATCTAGGACTGTAGGGAATTAGTGCTTGTTGTTTTAAGCACCTGGTCAAATGTATTTTGATATAGCAGCCTGAATGGACTAAGACACTGAGGTTCAAAAAATTAACTCTAGATCAAGACCCTATAGTCAGAGTGTGGTTAAGTCAGGACTTGAACCAGGCCTCCTAACCTCAACACAATGCTCCTGGTATTCATTCATTCATTCATTCATTCATTCATTCATTCATTCAGTTACTTTGTTCATTCCTTCAACAAGTATTTGTTAATTATCACATTCCTCTGAGTTATTAAATTTGAAAACAGCAGATAGAGTGCCTCTGGATTAAGGAATGTAGTTTGCAGAAGGACCTACAAGGAGAAGAGGAGCAATGTTGTTTAGGGATACCTAGAACTGGAAATGGGGAAGAGGAGATTAGCAATAGAACAATGTTAACTGCATAATCAAAGTTCATGAATAAGGAAGACTGAGTCCCAGGCAAGTCACTTAAGGGAAAGAATGAGGTAAAAATCAGGAGTGATGAATCCATTGCATAGTCTGGGTCCAATTTCCAGGGTGACTGCTGAGGTCAGAGGCTAGGCTCAACCCAGGGATCTGGAGCGTCTGGGGATCAGAGCTGATCTAGATCTATAGAAGTGAGCAGAAATGCTTCCTCAGAGATCTTTTAGATCCTGTTGCAAATGGAATTCTGATAAAGCTTTCCCATGGATATATTTATATATGCCATTGATCTGGGATGCCTGTGTTTGGTTTTACCCTAAGGCTGAGGAGTAAATCAGTTTAGTGTTTAAGTTCTTATGGCACTTCTTTTCCAGAATCAAATACCAACAGTGACTGAGACAAGGTTTAGATTTATTGAGGCAGGTCAGTGGTTCTAAATGCAGAGTATTGAAGAGCTTTACTATATTGGAAATACAACACAGATTCAGAGTACCCCACCCTGATGATCTTGTGCTAAAATTATTATTGTCATTTAAGCCAATTATTCTCATTTATAACATTCTACTTTAAGAGATGGATGTAAAATTTGCCTTTAAGAACATATTAGATAAATACTCTTGCTTTTGATTGAGTTTGAAGGAAGAAAGTACTAACAATGAGATGAATACAAGTATTGTGAGACCAAATTAAGTTATACTAACAAAAAGAAATCTCCCTTTTCCTTTTTTTTTTTTTCTCCTTATAGCTGAAAGCCTCTGCAAATCTGGTTCTGTAGCTTCCATTACATTTGGTGCCTGTTATCCTGTCATGAACTATTTGGTCCCAAAATCTACCTCCGACTTTTCTTTACTTGGGATGGGGTCTCTTAATGGTAGGATGGCTAACTGGGATCCACAGACAATGTACAATCAAAATGCATGCTTGGACCTCCACAATCTTTAATGCTCTGTAAAGACCTGTAGTTCCTCTGATGAGCCAACGTCATGATCCACTGATTGAAGCACAAAGGAAGGATTTAATTAATGCTCATGACACCACTGTGTCAAGCCTGGACAGAAAGTGTTGTTACATGGTCTGAGCATCCAATTACACATTAGAGTGATGAGAAAGGACCAATTACCATTAAAAACTCTTATCTCCTTAGAACCTCTCCAACTGCTATCATTAGAAATGTTTTCCTTGCAAAGAATCTGTGATAGAAAATGAGCATTTCAGAAATACCTAACAATCTGGGTAGATGAAAGTTGCCAAGTTTCTATGTAATAGCTTTGCCATTTCTAGCCTCTTCCTATTCCTCTTCAAATGCACTTCCTTATTTTTTTTTTAAATCAAAATTTGGTGGTTTTTTTTTTTTTTGAGAGAGAGAGAGAGGGAGACACAGAATCCAAAGCAGGCTCCAAGCTCTGAGCTGTCAGCAGAGCTTGATGTGGGGCTTGAACTCAAGAGCTGTGAGATCATGACTCAAGCCAAAGTCAGACACTTAACCAACTGGGCCACCAGGTGCCCCAAATGCATTTCCTTATTGATGGAAAGTCTTCTGACCATTTGGTTGATGTGGCTTGAGGTTTCCATGAGAGTTATCTGATCCTAGATAGACCCTTCACTCTAGTGTAGGAGAAATTTTTAAAGTAGCAACTCTGCAGGTGTACTCATCCTTTCACTAGTCCCAAGAATCCATCCTAGTGAGTATTAGTACTGGGAATGTGTCCAAACCTCTAGGCTTGTTTAGGTAGAAAGAAACAATAAAAACTACACTTTTTCGTACAGGAAACAGGAAGCACAGGTGTGATGGGAGAATTCAGAGAGTGGCTTGGTATCATGGAAAAAGAGAGACAAATGAAAGGAGACATTCAAACCTTTCTGAAGACCTATTGAAAGAGAGTACTTTGAAGACACTATAGATCACTAGTCCTCAAGGAGTAGAGCAAACTGCCCGGAAATGACTCTAGAGCAAGATCCAGGTCTTTTTGTCTTTTTAAGTAATTATGCAGCAAATTAGAATCCTGAGAGTGAGAAGGGGCTCAAGTCATAATTAGTTGAGTGGCTTGACCATGGAGCTTTACTGCTGCCCTCCTCAGTCGCTCCCTCTGCAGAGTAAGTGCAGTAGATGATACCTACAGAATGTCAACAATCTGGTATTTTATTATCTATTGTTCTGGGAGCATGCTGACTTTTCATATATGTAATTTTCTTTTTTTCCTGCTCCATTTACTAAGGAAAATGGAAGCTAACCTCCAGGGAATCTAAAATGGATATTTTAGATCCTGAAGGACTATATGTTCAACCTGATTCAAAAGCATAAGCATTTATTGGGTGTCTACTATTCATTTAGCTAATAATATATTAAGGACTCCAGTAGGACTCAGAAGGAAAATACAGCCCAATTTTTTAATAAAGAACTAACAATCTAATGGTGATAAAACAAAACAATTAAAGAAGAGTGTGAGGGTCTAATAAGATTCTGAATGAAATATAATCAAGCTGTAAATTAGATTATTTAATAGAATATTAAAAACCGTTTTTTCACATTTATTTTTGAGAGACTGAGAGACAGAGTGTGAGTGGGGGAGGGACAGAGAGAAAGAGGGAGACACAGAATCTGAAGCAGGCTCCAGGCTCTGAGCTGTCAGCCCAAAGCCCAAGGTGGGGCTTGAAATCATGAACTGTGAGATCATGATTGGAGCCAAAGTCAGCCGCTTAACTGACTGAGCTACCCAAGCTCCCATAGAATATATTTTTTAAGAGATTTATTGGACATCCCTTACGTTTGTAGTAAAGGTGTTTTTGGACTCCATTTAGTCAAGTGGTTGCAAGTGGCAGAGAATCTGGGGAGGGCAACGATATATTTGGCATTGTGCCTTGAAATGCTGTGAGTAAGGTTACTCAGCTAACTTATCTTATTGGTAAAATCCATTTCAACTTTCTTTTGATTCATCCTCAACTCCATATGTGCGTCTCCTACAACAGCTCCCAGTGAGGACATCTGTTGGAAATTTTGCACTGAAGACCTAAGGTAGCAACTTAATAACAAATTTCATCCATGGGCCTCAAATGTATTCATCAATTATGGGTTCACATCGCATACACTATTACCCATGTGTTATTTATAGGATTGATATTGTTTTGCAGTATGAAGAGAAGAGAGAATGAGGTTGAATATTTAGAGACTGACTTATTAGTTTTAGGATTGCTATTAGTACTTTAAGAAATTTCAAATATGCATAAGCATTTCCATGTAGAAAAAAGAGGCTCTTTTTCAAAATGTAATTAGGGAAATCCTCAAGTCAGAGGCTTAGACTAGAGCCAAGTTCATTCAAAATGAACCAAGAGAACATGAAGTTCCCTTTCTTCCTAAGTTACAAAGAAACTATGAGGTTATGCTGGTAATGTGTGTGGTGGAGGTGTAGAGTCAGTGCCAGTGCACAGGATCACCTACTTCTGGCAATGTCCTATAAAATAAGAGTGTTTTGCATCATGTAGTAAAATATCAGTGGGTGTGCAGACAACACAAGACTTAAACAAGTTTTTGGGTACTAGCTTTTTATGTATCCCTTGAAAAGTAGACTATTCTTCATTGAACTAGAAGGAGCCATAGAGATTTAATTTTATTTTGTTTTAAAGTTTGTTTATTTTGAGAGAGTCTGGAGGGAATGAGAGAATTCCAAGCAGGTCCTGCATTGTCAACACAGAGCCCGATGCAGGGCTTGAACTCGCAAACTGTGAGATCATGTCCTGAACTGAAATCAAGAGTTGGGCACTCAACTGACTGAGCCACTCATGCCACCATGGAGATTTTAGATGAGTATTGTAGATGAGGAAGGCAATGACTTAATAAAGAGCAGTGTAGCAGACACCAAGTCTTAAAATGAACACAAGTCTGGAAAATCCCTCAGGCAGACAAAACCATTTAAACCACATAAGCAAAACTAAACATTTCATAAACATAAGTAAAACTTAACTTAGGTTATTTCTTATAAGTGCTACTGATAATCATAAGAAACTTCAGTCATCTTCCTAAAATGAAGTAAGAGACTCACTTTTAACCAGTTCCTTGCCATCCAGAACCCCCTTGGTAATAATGAATCACTGTAAAGGTTAAACAACCTCCTCATTTTCACTTTATAAGCTATTCTGTAACCTCATGCTTCTGAGTTTCATATCAGTTTTTTAAAATTCAAGTATAATAGATATCCAATATCCTACTAGTTTTTGGCATATATCATAATGATTTGATATTTTTGTAGATTAGGAAATGATCCCCACGATAAAACATTTACCATCTGTCACCATACAAAGTGGCTACAATATTATTGACCATATTCTTCATGTTGTGTGTTATATCCTCATGATGGATTTATTTCATAACTGGAAGTTTGTGCTGCTTAATCCCCTCCACCTAGTTTGGCTACCCTTCAAGACTTTTTCCCTCTGGCAACCTACCATTTTTTCCCCTGTATCTGTGAGCCTGTTTCTGTTTAGTTTTGTTTATTTGATTGTTTTTGTTTTTTGATTATGCGTTTAAGTGAAATCATACAGCATTGGTTTTTCTGTGTCTGACTTTTTTCACTTTGCAGAATACTAAGTCCATCCATGCATGCTATCACAAATGGCAATATTTCATACTTTTTATGGCTGAGTAACATTCCTCTGTGTGGTGTGTGTGCATGTGTGTGCACACTTTTTTTTTTTTATCCATTCATCTATCAATGGTAATATAGACCAGTTCCATTTTATGGTCATTGTAAATAATGCTGCAGTGAACGTAGGGGAGCATATATCTCTACGAGTTGCTATTTTCACTTTCTTTGGATAAATATCCAGAAGTATAATGCTATAGCATATGGTAGGTCTATTTGTAATATTTTGAGGAACCCCCAGACTAGTTTGATCCATAGTGTCTGCATCAGTTTACAGTCCCACTAATAGTGTACAAGTGTTCCCTTTGCTGCATATCATCAACAACACTTTATATTATTAATCTTTTTGATAATAGCCAACCTGATCAGTGTGAGGTTGTATTTCACTGTGGTTTTGGTATGCGCTGTGGTTTCATTCGAGTGTAGCTGCTTAGTTTTCCCAGCACCATTTATTTTAAGAGATGTCTTTTTTCCATTGTATATTCTGACCCCCTTTTGTCATAGACTAATTGCCCATATGAGTGGACTTATTTCTGGGCTCTATTTTAGTCCATTGATCCGTGTCTTTTTTTTCTTTCCTGGCCAGTACCATAATGCTTTATTATAGCTTTGTGGTATAGTTTGAAACCAGGGAGCATACCTCCAACTTTTGTTTTTCTTTCTCAGTATTGCTTCAGCTATTCAGTCTTTGGGGATTCCATAAAATTTTTAGAATTCTTTGTCTTAATTGTATGAAAAATGTCACTGGTATCTCGATGGGGATTTTATTGAATCTGTAAATTGCTTTGTACATTTCAGCAGTATTCTTATAATCCAAGGGCAAGGGATAGCTTTCCATTTATTTATGTTTTCTTCAATTTCTTTTGTCAGTGTCTTAAATTCTCAGAGTACAGATCGTTCACTTCCTTGATTACATTTATTATTAAGTATTCTTTTTTGATGCAGTTGTAAATCAGAATACATTTTTCTTTTTTTATAATTTCTAATGTTTTTTTTTCTTAATTTATTTTTTGAGAGAGAGACAGCATGAGCAGAGGAGGGTCAGAGAGAGAGGGAGACACAGAATCTGAAGACAGGCTCCAGGCTCTGAGCTAGCTGTCACCACAGAGCCCGATGCAAGGCTCAAACCCACTAACAGGGAGATCATGACCTGAGCCGAAGTCAGATGCCTAACTGACTGAGCCACCCAGGTGCCCTCTAATTTCTCTTTCTTGAAGCCTCATTATTTGTAGAAACACAACTGTTTTCTCTATGTTAATTTTGTATTCTGTGACTTTACTGAATTCATTTATTCTAATAGTTGTTTCTTTTTTTTGGTGGAGATTTTAGGTGGGTTTTTTTTTTTGTATATAGAATCATGACATCTCATAGTTTTATGACTTGCTTTCTAATTTGGTTGCCTTTTATTTTTTTTTCTCACGTAATTATTGTGTCCAGGACTTCCAATACTATGCTTAATAAAAGTGAGAAGAGTAGACATTCTTGTCTTGTTTCTGATTTTAAATTTTTTAGGTTTTTTAACTATTTTTGAGAGACAGAGAGAGACAGCATGAGCAGGGAAGGGTCTGGGAGAGAGGGAGACACAGAAGCTGAAGCAGGCTGAGCTAGCTGTCAGCAAAAAGCCCGACACAGGGCTCGAACCCACGAACTGTGAATCATGACCTGAGCCAAAGCCAGACACTTAACCAACTAAGCCACATAGGCGACCCATTGTTTCTGATTTTAGAGGGACAGCTTTAAGCTTTTCATAATTATAATTTTAACTGTGACTTTGTCATTGATGGTCTATATTACAATGAAATACTTTCTATATCCACTTGATTGAGATTATTTTTTTATCATAGATGGAAGTTAGCTTTGCCAAATGCTTTTTCTGAATCTATTGAGATAATCATAAGATTTCTATCCTTCATTTTGGTTAATGTGGTGTATTAAACTGATTGAATTGGTGATACTTAACAATCATTGCATCCCTGGAATAAATCCCTCCTGTTCATGGTTCATGGACCTTTTTAATGTATCTTTGAATTCAGTTTACTAATGTTTTGTGGAGGATTTTTGCATCTATAGTCATCAGGGATATTGGCCTGTTTTGTGTGTGTGTGTGTGTGTGTGTGTGTGTGTGTGTGTGTGTGTGTGTGGCGTCTTTCTCTGGTTTGGTATCAGGGTATGCTGATCTCATAAAATGAGTTTGAAAGAATTCATTCCTCTTCAGCTTTTTGGAATACATTTAAGAAGGTTAGGAACTAACACTTCTTTAGATGCTTGGTTGAATTCCTGAACTTCTGTTTTTGGAAAGTTTTTTAATTTTCTATTTCATTACTTATAATCATCTATTCAGACTTTTTACTTCTTTATGATTCAGTCTTGGAATGTTGTGTGTTTCTAGAAATTTATCTTAATTTCTAGGTTTTAAAAATTGGTAGTGTTTTCAGTAGTCTCCTCTGATCCTTTGTATTTTTGTGGTGTCAGTTGAAACTTTTTTATCTCTGATTTTATCCGGGTCTTGTCCCTTTTTTTCTTGATGATTCTGGTGAAAAGTTTATCAGTTTTATCTTTTCAGGGAACCAGTTTTCAGTTTCATTCATCTTCTTATTCTATTTCATTTATTTCCATTCTGATCTTTATTACTTTCTTCTTTTTATTAATTTTTGGCTTTGTTTGTTCTAGTTCCTTTAGCTGTCACATTAGATGGTTTATTTGGAATTTTTCTTGTATGTTGAGTTAGGCCTGTATTGCTATGAACTTCCCCCTAAGAACTGTTTTTGCCGCACAGATTTGTAAAGTTGTGTCCCATTTTCATTTGTTTCTTTATTTTTATTTGAGCTACTGATGGTTTTTTATCATTCCTCATTTGCCATATATTTGTGTATTTTCTGTAATTGGTTTCTAGTTTCATAGTTTTGTCGTTGCAGAAGATGTGTGATATTATTTCATTCTTCTTAAATTTACTGAGAATTCTTTTGTGGCCTAACATGTGATCTGTTTTGGAGAATGTTCACGTATATGCTCCTGAAGAGAATGTGTATTCTTCAGTTTGGGGGTATTCTGTATCTGTCTATTAAGTACATCTGATCTAACATGTCATTGAAGGCCAGTATTTCCTCACTGGCTTTCTGTCTGGATGATCTATTCATTGATGTAAGTGGAGTAGTATAGTCCTTTACTATTATTGTACTACTGTCAGTTTCTCCCCTTTTGTTTGTTAATATTTGTTTTTCATATTAAGTGCTTTTGTGTTGGGTACATAAATATTTAGGAATGTTTGTCATATCCTCTTCTTGGATTGATCTCTTTATCATTATGTAATGCCCTTGTCCTTTGTTACCCTTATGGTTTTATGATATATTTTCTCATGTGAGTCCTGCTACTCCAGCTGTCTTTTCATTTTTATATACATGGAATATCATTTTCCATTCCTTCACATTCACTCTGTGTCTTTAGATCTGAAGTGAATGTCCTTTAGGCCTCATATGTATGGGTTTGTTTGTTTGTTAAATCCATTCAGCCACCCTATAACTTTTGATTGGAGCATTTAGTTCACTTTCATTTAAAGTAATTATTGATAGATGTGTACTTATTGCCATTTAAATTATTTTCTGGTTGTTTTGTGGTTTTTCTTTGTCCCTTTCTTCTTCTCTTGGTTCCTTCCTTTATGATTCGATGGTTTTCTGTATTGCTATGTTTGAGTTCCTTTCACATTATTTTTTGGTATCTTTGTAAGTTTTTCTCTTGGGTTACCATGAGGTTTATATATATTCACATATTATATATTGATATAGAAATCAATTACATAATTGATATATACATATATGCCAATCTATTTTAATCTAGATAGTTGCTTAAGTCTGAATGTATTCTAAAAGCATTACAACTTTACTCCTCCCTTACCACATTTTATGTTTCTGATGTCATATTTCATATCTTTTTATTTTATGTATCCCTTAACTTATTTATCTATAGTTAACTTTACTAGTTTTGTCTTTATTCTTCATACTAGCATTTTTAAGTGCCTAATCAAATGCCTTTATTATATAATTGTCTGTAATGGTAAGATTTATTCCTTTTATAGATTTGTTTAAATTTCTAGTTATGATCTTTTCTATTTCACTTAAAAAAGACCCTTTAACAGTTTTTTGCAAGGCTGGTTTAGAGGTGATGACTCATTTAGTTTTTTTGTCTGGGAAAATCTTTCATCTTTTCTTGAACTTTGAATGATAGCCTTATTGGGTAGATATTCTTGATTGTAAGTTTTTCTCTTTCAGCACTTTACATAAATCTTGCTACTCTTCTAGCCTGCAAAGTTTCTGCCTAAAAATCATCCTATAGTCTTAAAGGATTTCCCATGTGACTATTTGATTCTTTCTTTATCTTTAGCCATTTTATGATTATGTCTGGGTTTAGATCTCTGTGTTCATTTTCTTTTGGAAATGTCCTCTCTTTTCCTCTTCTGGGACCCGTAGAAATGTAAGAAACTTCATTTTGTCTCAGAGGTCCCTTATTTTAAAGCTTGTTTGTTTGTTTGTTTGTTTGACCTTTCATAGCACTTTATTGGTATCTTTCATAGCACAGACAGCTTTCTTCTATTTTTTAATAGTTTATTACCAGGTTGGTTTTCATATAACACCCAGTGCTCTTCCCCACAAGTGCCCCTCTCTATGTCCATCACTCCCCCTACCCCTTACCCCCCTCCCTCTTCAGCCCTGAGTTTGTTCTCAGGATTCAAAGGTTCTCATGATTTGCTTCACTCCCTTTCCCCAACTTTTCCCCCTCTGCCCCGTATCCCCTCCCCATGATCCCCTGTTAGGGTTCTCCTGTTAGACCTAAGAGTGACAACATATGGTATTTGTCCTCTGCCTGATTTATTTTACTTAGCATGACTCCCTCTAAGTCCATCCACTTTGCTACAAATGGCCATATTTCATCCTTTCTCATTGCCATGTAATACTCCATTGTGGGTATATATATATATATATATATATATATATATATATATATATATATACCACATCTTCTTTATCCATTCCTCAGGTGATGGACATTTAGGCTCTTTCCATGATTTGGCTATTGTTGCAAGTACTGCTATGAACATTGGGGTACATGTGCTCCTATGCATCAGCACTTCTGTAATCCTGGGGTAGATCCCCAGCAGTGCTATTGCTGGGTCATAGGGGAGTTCCATTGATAGTTTTTTGAGGAACCTCCACACTGTTTTTCTTTTTAAAACAATTTTATTTTAGAGAGAGATCACATAAGTTTGGGGGAAGGGGCAGAGGCAGAGAGAGAGAAAATCTCAAGAGGGCTTCCTACTGGGCTCCCTGCTGACACAGACTAGATCTCAGGACCCTGAGATCCTGACCTGAGGCTGAATCAAGAGCCACACCTTCAACTGACAGAGTCACCCAGGGACCCCTCTCCTCATTTTTAAAACTTGTTTTTTTTTTTTTTTTCTTTTTGCTGTTCTGATTGGGTGACTTTTACTCTTCCTCCTAACAGGTTGCTGGTCCATTTTTTTCTTATCATCAAATCTGCTGTTGATTCCCTCTGGTGTATTTTTCATTTCAGTCCTTGTATTCCACAGCACTTGGTTGGTTCTTTGTTATATGTCTTAATTCTTTGTTGAGATTCTCACTCATGGTTCCACCATTCCTCCTGAATTCAGTGCATATCTTTATTACCATTACATTGAACTTTTTATCAGGTAAGTTACTTATCTCTTTTTCATAAGAATTTTTTTTCTGGGGTTTTATCTTGTTCTTTCATTTAGAACATATCCCTCTGTCTTCTGTTTCTGTTTGGCTTTCTGATTGCTTATATGAATTAGGCAGAACCACTACCCCTCCTGGTCTTGAAGGAGTTGCCTTGTGTAGGAGTGTTTCCTGTGTAGACTGCATGTACCTGACTGGAGAGGGTGTAGACTGGGGTGGGAGGGTCCTGGATCATACTATATGGGGGCTCCCTTGACAGGAAAGCTGGAGCTGTAGAAGATGTGACTCAGGGGTCCCTGGGTGTACCATGCTGGGGCCTCCTTGGCCGGGCACTGGAGCAGATGCAGCCTAGGGTGTGCCATGCTGGGACTGTCTTAAGAGACAGTGAGAGCTGGAGTGGGCACAGGTCCGCCTTGGCAGGAGAGCTGTGTCTGGAGTGAGCGTGGGCCAGTGGGTTCCCTGGGCATGCTATGCTGAGGCTGTCTTGGTGGAGTGGCTGGAACTGGACCAAGCATGGGGCAAGGGGTCTGGATGTGCCACACTGGAGCTTTCTTTCCATGGCATCTGGATGGGGCATTGGCCAGGAAAGTCCCAGGATGCATTGCATTAGGGCTGCCTTGGGATGGCTTGATAGGGTGCATGCTGGCTGAGCATCAGTTTTGGGTTCGAAGACTCCCAGTTTATGACTGTTCTTTTGTGCATAATAATAACCCTTACTAAGTCTTATTTCACTGTTGTGGTTTTAATTTTTGCTCTTTCTGAACTTTTGACATCTAGAGGAGTAAGTCTGTAAGTGGGACTAAGCCACTGCATTTTTTTTCCCTCTAAAATTTTAACTAGGAGACAAAAGGTAATCAGTAAATTTCTTGAGCTGAAGGGACAGTCTCAGTCAATCATGCAGATTGTCAAAGAGCAGGAAATGCAGAGGTGAATGACTTGTGCCTGCATAGAAGGGAGCCCAGCAAACATTGAGGTGGGGGCAAGAACTCGTCAGTAACAAAGAGTAAGAGATGGAAAGTGACACCGCAGAGTGAGTCCCTATCTTTGTGATTCCCAACTTTAGATTCCATGAAGCCTCACCATGTTTACATTTGGGATAAAACTGTCAATCTTTTTAGTAACTACCTCCATGACCATGCTTTTGTAAGTTGGAGTATTCTTGACAGTCTGATTACATGCCTAGAAAAGGACACAGCAAATTAGGGGAACATACTCAGATGGGGGGTAGGACAGTGGCCTACTTCTTCAGACACCCCTGCTTTAAAAGGAGACACTAGCTTCTAATTCTCTTGTTTTACCTTTCCTGGATGAAACTTCTATCCTACAAATGAACTGGGATAAAGGAAATTGAGACTTAAGTATTTTTTCTTTTCTGTACCTGTGGCAAAAATTCTGCCAATGAATGGTGGAAAGGTGAATGAATGAGCCCGTGACCTCTCTGGCACGCTTGCCAGAAACTTAGCCTGAAACATGGAGCTGAAGGGAGACCAGTGAGAAATTCTAATGGCTGCCTCCTACAATGAAACACTGGAGCTCTTGAGTGGAGCTGAAGGATGGCAAAGCCCTATCTTCTTGGCTACCTATCCAGAGTGGAGTTCTGTCATGGTGAGCTGAATGGGGAGAGGGAGTGGACTGTGGCTCGTATGTCACAGAATCTAGCTGTTCTTAGCATGATTTAATAGATTTTCATGAATAAATGTTTTATAATCTATAATCTTCATGGACAACTTAATTGTGTTAATTAGAACAATTTCAAGAGATTTTTTTTTACATTTTTTATTGAAATATAACTAACATACAGTGTCATATTAGTTTTGGGTGTACAACATAATTGTCCAACAATTCTATACATTACTCAGTGCTCATTCATTAAGTGTACTCATTGTCCTCTTTGCCCACTTTTCCTCTGTATTTGAGTTGGATTCATTGTCATTTTCTTTGTTCATTTGTTTTGTTTCTTAAATTCCATATGTGAGTGAAAGCGTATGGTAGTGGTCCTTCTCTGACTTATTTTGCTTAGATTTATACACTCTAAGCTCATCTGTGCTGTTGCAAAAGGCAAAATATGTCACTTTTTTATGGCTGAGCAATATTCCATTATATATACATATATATAATAGTATATATTAATATATAAAATATATAATATATTATATATGTATATATACACATACACCACCTCTTTTTTATCCATTCATTTATTGATAGATATTTAGGTTGTTTCCATACCTTGACTACCAGACATAATGCTGGAGTAAGTATAAGTGCATGTATTTTTTTTAAGTTAGTGTTTTCATTTTCTTTGGGCAAATACCCAGTAGTGGAATTACTGGGTCATATGGTAATTCTACTTTTAATTTTTTTTAGGAATCTACATACTGTTTTCCCCAGTGGCTGCACTAATCTGTATTCTCACCAACACAGGGTTCTTTTTTTCTGTGCATCCTTATCAACACTTGTTATTTCTTCCCTTTTCAATTTTAGCCAATCTGACAGGTGGGAGGTGATAGGTCATTGTGGTTTTGATTTACATTTTTCCCTGATAATGATGGTTGAGCATCTGTTCATGTGTCTGTTGGCAATCTATATGTTTTCTTTGGGAAAACATCTATTCAGGTCCTCTGCCCATATTTTAATCAGAATTTTGATGTGTTGAGTTGTATAAGCTCTCTATATGTTTTGGGTATTAACCCCTTATCAGATATATCATTTTCTCCCATTCAGTAGGTTGCATTTTTGTTTTGTTGATGTTTTTTTTTAGTGTGCAGAAGCTTTTTATTTTGGTGTAGTCCCTATAATTTAGTTTTCCTTTTGTTTCCCTGGCCCAAAGTGATATCTAAAAATATGTTTCTACCACTAATATCAAAGAAATAACTGCCTATGTTTCTTCTATGAGTTTTATGGTTTCATGTCTCACATTTAGGTCCTTTAAATCCACTTAGAGGGTTTTTTTTTTTAATTTTTGACATGGTGAACAATGTGGTCCAGTTTCATTCTTTTGCATGTAGTTGAACAGTTTTCCCAATACCCTTAGTTGAAGAGACCTTTTTTCCCCATTGTATATTTATGCCTCCTTTATCATAGATTAATTGACCATATAAGCATAAGTTTATTTTTGGATTCTCTACTCTGTTTCATTGTTCTATATATCTGTTTTTGTGCCAGTACCCTACTGTTTTGATTATGACAACTTTGTGGTAAATCCTTAAACCTGGGATAATGATACTTCTGGCTTTGTTCTTCTTTCTCAAAATTGCTTTAACTAGTGAGGTCTTTTATGTTTCCATTGAAGATTTAGAATTATTTGTTCTAATTCTGTGAAAAGTGTTGTTGGTATTTTGATAAGAATTGCCTTAAATCTGTAGATTACTTCGGGTAGTCTAGACATTTTAATAATATTTGTTCTTCCAGTATATGAGCGTGGAATATCTTTCCATTTATTTGTGTCATCTTCAGTTTCTCTTACCATTGTTTTATAGTCTTCACAGTGTATGTCTGTCAGCTTGTTGGTTTATTCCTAGATATTTTATTGGTGCAACTTTAAAAGACTTTAAATGTTTTCTTTTTAAAGTATTGTTATAAGTTATGATTATTTTACTACCGCCATTCTAGAAGAACTCCAATGAATATATTAAAAAAATTTTTTTTCTCCGATGTTTTTCAATTTATTTATTAGAGAGAGAGAGAGAGAGAGAGAGAGCGAGTGAGCGCGAGAGAGCGCGTGCAAGAGCAGAAGAGGGTCAGAGAGAGAGGGAGGCACAAAATCCAAAGCAGTCTCCAGGCTCTGAGCTAGCTGTCAGCACAGAGCCCAATATGGGGCTCGAACCCATGAACTGCAAGATCATGAGCTGAGCCAAAGCTGGATGCTCAACTGACTGAGCCACGAGGCGCCCCATCCAATGAATATATCCTTAAGATTTCTCAATTTCACACAATTTCTATTATTTGTATCATGAGTATTACTGGCATCATCAGAGATAATTTAAAAAGTCAAATATTTAAAGGAAAATGTTAGTGTTTTTAAAATGGGAAATATTGTTTAGCATATTTTCAGAGGATTTATTTTAATTACTAAAAGAGAATCATTTGTATTTGGAATTTCAATTACTTTTATATACACAGATGCTTCCAATCAGCTTGAGGGCACTTGAAAAGAGTTGATTCTTTTAAATATTCTAACTCTTCTTTTGCAATCAATTCTTACACTAAGATTTGGTAGCTTTCAGTCATGCCCCTACCTAAAGTAGAATAATAATACTCTCCTTTCTTTCTTGCCTGAGAATTCTTGAGGTCTCCATAGTATTCCTGCTTATCTTTGGACTCCATAACATTCATTGTGATTGTTTCCTTGAGGTGAAATTTATTCAGAATTGATGTGTGTCAAAATTCTGAACAATTGGAAACTTTACCCTGCTTACAAACTAAAAGTTTAGCATACCACACTTTTCATGGATACTGGCAGAAAACCCGGGATGCTCAGGTGAAAGAGAAAGGACAATTCACTAGTTACAGCAACCGCCGTGGCCACATTCTCGTCATTTTATTTTGGTTCCTTGAGCCTCAGTTCCCACATGACAGCACCATGAGGGTTGGGTGACTTTTGCATTATGGGAGAGGAATCCTCAGTTTAGAAAACCCAAATCCGGTACATTGGACAAGAGTCCGGCATCAACTTGGCACCAGAGAGAGGCATTATATTTTTCATACTGGACAGTAAATAAATCTGCCTCTTGCTACAGAGGGAGACACTACTTTTTGTCTTCCAAGATTGTTTGCCTTACAAATATTCTTGAAAAGATAGTCTAAAACATAGCCAGTCAGTAGTGCTCGTGCACTCAACGCGTACATAAATGCGTGACTCATGGAAAATTGTCTCCCAGCAGTGTGAATGACTTAGTTTCAACATTTTTACAATGACAACCTAATCAAAAAGCAGTACCTGAAAATGGGAACTTCATTGGGAACAGTGTTTCATATAGGTGACATTTCATTTAACTGAAGTTTATACATGCAGGTGCCAAAATTTCAAAGGATAAATATTTGTGATGCAAACATTCAAAATATATATAACGAATTATTGTATCATTTTATTTATTTATTTTTTGTTTTGTTTTTTTTTACTTTATTTTTTATTTTTTAATAGTTTATTGTCAAATTGGTTTCCATATAACACCCAGTGCTTCTCCCCACAAGTGCCCTCCACCATGACCATCACCCCCTCCCTCCCTCCCCCTCCTCCTTCAGTCCATGGTTCATTTTCAGTATTCAGTAGTCTCCCTTGATCTGTGTCCCTCACTCTCCCCCACTCTCTTTCCCCCTTCCTCTCCCCATGATCCCCTGCCAGGTTTCTCCTGTTAGACCTATGAATGCAAACATATGATATCTATCCTTCTGTGCCTAACTTATTTCGCTTAGCATGACACCCTCAAGGTCCATCCACTTTCCTACAAATGGCCATATGTCACTCTTTCTCATTGCCATATAGTACTCCATTGTATATATATACCATATCTTCTTGATCCATTCATCAGTTGATGGACATTTAGGCTCTTTCCATGATTTGGCTATTGTAGAAAGTGCCACTATGAACATTGGGGTACATGTGCCCCTATGCATCAGCACTTCTGTATCCCCTGGGTAAATCCCTAGCAGTGCTATTGCTGGGTCATAGGGGAGTTCTATAGATAGTTTTTTGAGGAGCATCTAGAGCGGCTGCACCAGTTTACATTCCCACCAACAGTGTAGGAGGGTGCCCATCTCTCCTAACCCTTGCCAGCATCTATAGTCTCTTGATTTGTTCATTTTAGTGACTGACCAGTGTAAGGTGGTATCTCAGTGTGGTTTTGATTTGAATTTCCCTGATGATGAGTGACACTGAGCATCGTTTCATGTGCCTGTTGGCCATCTGGATGTCCTCTTTGGAGAAGTGTCTATTCAGGTCTTCTGCCCATTTCTTCACTGGATCATTCATTTTTCATGTATGGAGTTTAGTGAGCTCCTTGTGTCACTTTAAACAGATGGTAGAAACACAGAGACACTTATTAGTATGGAGACACAAAATAATAGTTATAACCCATTCTATTGGAGGTTATATATATCACCGTGCTCTGACTGGTGCTTGCATAAAAGGCTCCCCCAAAGCAAGCATGACAACACTCTGGAGCAGGAATTGGCTAACCATCTAGTCTAACTCAGTTGGCCGAATCCTCAGAACCAGTAGTTATTTAGGAATTAGAGCAACCCTTCTCAGAGTGAAGGAATTCCAGGATCTTCTACTTTGTTCTGGAGTGGTTAAAAGTAAGTGCATTTGCAATATATTAGCCAACCTTTATCTTAAATATCACTAATTTTAATTGATGAAACCTAACTAACACCTGCTAAGTTGAGTAAACCCCACACTTTCATCAATGAAAACTCATTGTTAAGAATTTTATATGCTAAATAACAAAACATCCAGAGTCGATTAGAATAGTTAAAAATGGTTATAATTGCTATGTCTTTTCGTATGAAATGCTGAAATGTATATTCTTGATCAGGGTGAAACTAATCTCCTCAAAAAGTGTGGACTAAATTCCTCAAGCTAAACATGCATATGCACTGTCTGTGCTGGCATACAGTCTAAGTTATAGACTTCATGATAAGGGGTTACTGTTTCTTCCATTTGGCAGCTGAGGAAACAGAGGCACAGACTGGTTCTGGAACTTTCTTAGTGCCACAAAGATAGGAAATGGCAGGCTTGGTTCCGAGTCCGCATCCAGTGCTGGTGAGTAATAATTCACTGCTGGGTTCTGCTGCATCTTTAATTTTTTCCCCATATGCTGGCTCTACCAAGTAGTCGATTTCCATTATTTACTTCTTTTATGGGTCTCCTTCTCCTGCTTCTACTAGTTAGCAAATTAAAATTCTCTGGGAGCTGAAAATCCAGATAGATGAGTTCTTTGGGCTTTTTGCTTTTTGTAGTCCATAGGATTGAATGAAAGAGTAGGGCCTGGATTTGGTACTGAGGCCTCATGAAAACTGCTTCTAGGATTTCTAAAGGCTGTGGAAATCTGTCTTCTTTAAGTGGTTTGTGACTGTATTTAATTTTAAGGTTAACAAAGGGGGAAATGGGAGCAGGTGATGGCTGGGTTGTGCTTGATGACTTTGGGAGCACGTTTCTGTGGTGACTGTCTGGTATTGTGTAAGGATGATTATTAATTCCAGCCATCAGCAGGGCCTGAGCCAGATTAATCTCCATATGGCAGAGAGACACGAGATGTGAGTGTAACCATCGATACACACAGGTCTCAACCTTATCTACATCCTGGCATGGAGCGTGTCAGTTTCTAATTCTTCTTTGGGAATATATCATTTGATTCATGTGTGAAAGATCAGTGAGGGAGGAGTATAAATCCCACTTTTGTTCAGCCTTCTGGGCAGTTTGAGCCTGCTAATTTCTGCAATATGCATGATATATAACAGAACAGCAACCTCTCAGATTTACGGTCTCTCCTTGAGTCAAAATTAAGCAGGCAACCATTTATTAACATTTCAAAGACAAAGACCTATGTTCTGGTTAGCACTACAAGTTTAGAGAATTTTGATGAATGAAAAGCCCTTCTAAATCTCTTTACCCGAGGTGTTCATTTGTGAGTATGTGCAAGCATATGTGAGCTTTGGAGAGTGTGTGTTTAATCTGTTACCCCTGGTGTATATACAAGGCTTACTCTCTCGCTTTGGTTAGGTCCCTGGTCATATGTTCTTTATCTGCTAGGTCTTCCCTGACCACACTATATAAAACAAGACTCCTCCCCATCCTATGCTACTGTCACTTCTCTTATGCCTCCTCTAGGCACCTTCATAGAATTTATCACCCCTCAATACATACTTCTGTGCTGGCTCTCAGACTCTCTACTTGAGACTCTGAGCTCAAGGAGAGCAAGGCTTCTGTCTTACTCATGATTACATCCTTAGAGCCTAGTAGAGTACCTGGCACACAGTAGGAATTCAGTGAGTATTTGATAAAGGAAAATGAAATGTTTGCTAAGTTTCTTCTGTGCTTTCGATTGGCAGTGGGGAAAAGGCAGTTAATGTCATTCAACATTCAAAGTAAACGACTTTAATTTGCACAGTGCTGTTGGCAAAAAAATATTTCATTTAACTGCCATTACCCCTTGTCCTGGAATGACTCCATGATGTTTAATTGCAAATCTTTCTGCTTTCACTTGGAAGAATTAGGGAGATTGTGTGATAGCAACTGAATTTTTCCTCTTCTTTTTCTTTTTTTTTTTTTTTTTACATGGAATTTGGTATCTATAGAATAACTAGATTATCCCTAATGGCAAAACATCAACAATAAGTATTTTGATTCAGACACATTGGAGAAAGGCCCAAAACTAATAAAAGTAAGGGAATAAAATAACATAGGCTCCTCCGATTAAGTAAATTGACTATATAATAATAAAAAAAAAACTTAAGTTACCAGTGGCCCCAAAATGAAGCATTAGTAATGCTTATTACTGGAAATCTGAAGAACCTAAAATTATTCTATTATTTTTATTTAAGGCTTAATTTAACCACCAGTCATAATGATACAGAAAACCTTGCAGGGAAGGTCATTATGAAAAAGGCGGAATTTGCTCCATAATTCTTAGATACTGCTAACGTTACTAAATACTTATATTCTACAATATGCTGTTTTTCAGAGCCACCAGGCTTTATGATAAAATTTCTTTTAAGTCTCGCAAAAGAAGCAAAATTTTCCTTTTGCCAAAATTTGTAGCTGAATTCTAAAATTCAGGAGGACAGGGGCTCCCAACATGTTTCACACTTCATGTCCTGCGTCCATGATGTAGTGGAGGCCAAGGCGAGCTAAAAGTTTGGATTGTTCACAGGACAATCCACAGGAAAGCACACACTGCTTCAGCCACATGTACTTCCAGAGGCCATTGTCCAAGGCTGTTCCTACACAGGATGCTCGGTTGTTCATCTCTATCCAACTTCGTTATGAATTTCCTCTCACTTGTAAAGGTCTTCCCTCATCCTTCATTTTCTTCTTAAATCTTCAACTCTCTGATTGTTTGTGACCCAATTCCATTCTTCATTTCTTGGGGGCCCTGCTTGTCTACTCTAGGGATGGGTCTGAATGCTCAGTGGCATATAGAATGATAAAAAGGATGATGATAATAAATATTTATTGAGCTCTTACAGTGTGCCAATGCTGCAGGTTATCAACATTATCTCGCTAACTCCTCCCAATAACCTGTGAGTTGGATATTATCATTATCCACATTTTTTGGCAAATGATGATTAGAAGGATTAGTAAAGGTCTGAAACCATTTGCACTATAGAAGTGAGCTCTTTGGTCAAACCAAGGGAGTTTCCACTACACAGAACTTAATTTCCATGCTGCTGTATAGTTATTGTTGTCTCCTGTCTGGTTTTTGCTTGCCAAACTGGATTGTAAGGTCTTTTCAGCAAGAGCGCAACCCTGTATTTCTTTAGTCCACTGCTTAAAGATTTTTATGATTGCCCAGTAGACTTAAGTAAATAGTTGCTGATTGTTTGATAGAGTAGTCTAAGACAATTCCCTTTTTCAGAGTCCCAGAGAGATGACCATCATGTCTTGTTAATTGTTTCCCTTTTATTCATTCTCGACCCTCACTTGAGGCAGTTTCTTTACTAACAGATGAGTTGTTTGATTCACCCAAACTCAATATAAGGCAATTCTTTTCCTCAGTGACTTAATGGCTAGGCTAGGTAATGCGTGCTCCTTTATCCATTTCTTATGAAAACTACTTAAGATAGCATCGGTCTCCCAAGTCTTTGCTAGCCCAGTCATTGCTCTGCCATCAACTATAGAGTATTTGAGCCCTCTCAAAATAGTAGAGAGGAAAATTCAATCTACTCTCTCCCTTTTATAGGCATGGAAATGAGACTAGTTGACCATAGCAGGTATCATCCTTCCCAAAAATTGGTCCTTGGCTTCTTCCTCTGCACCATTAGTGGGCCACTGCAAAAGCCATGAAGGACACTGCATGAGGGCAAATATCTATGCAAATATCAAGAAAGAAAGGTAACCTGTACTAGAACAGTATAGCAGTAGTAACACCAAAGCTATACTTGGGGAATATTTGAGAATATGAAAATATCTGGCTGGAGGAAGTTCCTCTTGGAAGAGTGGGAAGAAAATTACCTCTGCCAGAGATCGACACAGCTGAGAAAAAGCCTAAGAAATTGTTCAACTGGAAATTATGAAAGTTTTTGAGCATGAAGGTGATGTAATAGTGGTGTTTTGTGAGCATTTATCTAAATGTGGCTGACAATTTCAACCTGAGTGGAGAGAAACTGGAAGCAGGCCAGGCAACTTAGAGGCAAATTTAGATGCTTTTGGGCCTGGTTACCTCGAAGCTCCCACACATTATCATGAAACCAGTGACTATCTTGTGACTCAGAGAAATGAGATTTAATTTTTAATCTAAGCCTTTTCCTTATAAGTGGAAAGAGGGATTCTGATGGGGAGATCTGTTACACATGGAGATGCTCTACACCTCTTCAACGAAGTGCTTGATGGTTTACTGTGGGCAAGAAGGTCATCAGGTAACTTGCAGCCTTCAGCACTTCCAGGATCCATCTCGGCAGCTGAGGGCTACTCAGGGCATGCTTCCTGGTGGCTATGCAAGGCAGGGTATAAGGTCTGACCATTGCTGCAAGATGCTAGATATCCTGATGAACAGAGGAGTGAGTTGCAGCTCTATTGGACCTGCACTGAAGTTCGGTTTTTCCCTTCCTCAAATCTGCTTCCAAATCTCAATGACTAAGAATAATGAGTATTTAGTTTCTCACAAAGTACATGTTCATAGCAGGTGTTCTGGGAACTCTGTTCTTGCTTTGCTTATGTTCTTGGGCCAAGGACAAACTTGCAATACTGTATACCTCTTTACTCAATTACTCTCTTTGCTATACATCACTTATGGACATGGCAGAAGGAGAAAGAAATCTGGAAGATCTCACATTGAAATACTTTAGCCTGGAGATGGTAGGTGTGACTTCTATACACGTTTACCAGCCAGAAGTAGTCACGTAGACTCACCCCACTGCCTGGAAGTGTAGGAAGTGCAATCTTATCATTAACTAAGAGGAGGAGGGACTTAGAAATATTTTTATTTCTCTTTCCTTCTCACTAATGTCCTACTTTTATTATTTTCCACTTGGCTGCCCGAACTTAAAACCTGCCAGCATACCCACAGACACTGCGGAGGGTTTTTAAGAATCTCCTGGGACTGCGGATCATCAAGAGATAGGGGCATGTGTATGATATTATTTATAATACAAGAGGGGTTAAAGAAGACTATTTCCTTATAGAATTAAGTTATGCATTTGCTTAGCAACTAAAAAGAGGAGGAGGGAGAGAGTTGGGTAGGGAGGAAAAGATGTAATGGAATTCCCATTTTGGTGTTCATTGTAATGTCACTCCTGCAGCAAAAGTACCTTGTGTCCCTGACAAAGATGAAAGGTATTACTCCTTCTTGTTATCAGCAGCAACTCCTCTCATTAACCATTCAGCTCACCACTTAACCATCTTATCCAAATGTATATGTAAGATTAAAAATAAATAAAAGAACTAATCCATAAGGGCACCCTAGCATAGGAAGGTAAGGGTGTGGGATAGGAGAAATGCTAGGGGAAAAATGAAAAATAATATTAAACCCATATTTCACAAGGCACAGAAAAAAGATTTCTCATTAGTTCATCCATCTCATTATCTTCACAGAGGATCTTTTAATATTCACTTCCACAAAGACAGTTTTTAAAGGTTCAATTTTGTCTTTCTTAAATGTAGGTTCAGATAGCTGGAGAAAAATGCATGTTTTCTAGAAACGTGTTCACCCTTATCTATAATGCTGACTCCTGCCAGGGGATGAGGAAAATTTATTTTTCAAAAACCTGTGATCTAAACTCTGTCAACATCACCGAGGTAAGAACAATAGAAAGAAATTCCTGAACTGCAATTAGAATGATCTAAGTTAGAGAAAGGAAGGCAATTCATAACTGAAAAGATTACTACACCCTTGAGTAGTGTTGTGGTCAGTAAGAACTATCAGGCATGTCGAACCTCTGCTTACTGTTTTCCTAATGCTGGATTAAATATTTATGTACATTATTTGTAATCTTTGGCAGAGACCCCATCATGTGGGCACACATTAATATCCCAATGTCCAACAAAAAAAGGCTCAAAATATTGAATAACTTTCCCTAGGCTACACAGAGAGGGGGGGAAAAGGTAGCAGAAACAGGATGCAAACTCAGGTGTGAGAAAACATCAACTATTTGTTGGAGGGGGTGGAATTTATTATTTTTAATAATGACAATGGTGGTGATAACAGTGACAAAAGAGCAGTTACTGAGGACTTATGATATGCAAGCCCCTCTTAGAAACAATAATGCTGTCCTAACTCATTTGATTCTCAAAAAGTTCCAATGACGTGAGTGATAATACACCATTTCATAGATGGAGAAGTTGATGTGAAACTAAGAGAGGTTCAGGTAGTAGTGATATCAAAAGGTAACCTGTATCAAAGTTCATTCATCTTAACTACTTTCAGAGAACATAGTATGAGGCAAACTTGCAGGGCTATTGTTCCCACTCCCCATTTGTCCTCTCTGCCATCCAGTGCCGACATCATGACCCAAGGCTTTTGTGAAGGGTGGTGGTAAAGTATGTGAACTCTAGCCAGAGGGACTGAGTTCTGATCATAGCTGAATAGGTTTGGAGGAAAGTCCCTATACTGGTTTTCCAGACTGCCATAACAAATCACCACAAACTGAGTGGCTTAAAAGAATAGAAATGTATTGTGTATAATTCCGGAGGCTAGAAGTCTGAAATGAGCTGGACTCTGCTCCCTCTGATGATGTTAGGGAAGCATTTGTTAAAGGCCTCTCTGTTCTCTGTTCTGGTGTTCCTTTGCATTCCTTACCTTGTGGACACATCACTCCAGTCTCTACCTCTGTCTTTACTTGGCATTCTCTATAGACATCTCTGTTCCCACGTTTTCCTCTTCAAATGAGAACACCCGCCACATTGGATTTAAGACCCACTCTAATTAAGTCTGATCTCAACTTGATTACATCTGTAAAGACCTTATTACCGAGTAAGGTGACATTCACAGGTTCTGGGAGACATGAATTTTGAGGGGTACGCTATTCAACCCAGTACTCTCCCTAAAATTCTCTAAGATTTATGGGTAAAACGAGACTAGAAATAATACCTCTGTCATAGAGCTGTTGTTAGATTTAATATATGTAAAAAAAAATTAAGACTAAACCTTGGCACAGAGCACGTGTTATATAAGAGGTAAGTGTTTCAATTACATAACTAACTTCTATTTGAAATTTGATAGGATCAAGAGTTACTGTTAAGCCCAGTCCTGTTAAAAATAGGTGTGTGGATTTTCCCTCAACCCTTGTGTTTTTTCCATAAATTAAGAGAACTGATGGCAAAAATTGGTGCTTACAGACCTTGGTTTCATTGTAGCAAGGCAGGCTTTCATCCTAATCAATGCAACAACAGAGTAAGATCAATATACAAGTCATTCTTTATATGGTGATATAAACAGTACTGGATTTCATTCTGCTTTTTGGAGGGAGAATGTTCCCCTTACCTTTTCTTTACTTTATTATCATTCCTATTTTCTCAGTCCACATTCTGTGTTTAGCGAGATATGTGTAGGATATCAGAGTAAACTTTCCTGTGACCGGAACGTAAGAAATTATGAGACTTACATAGCAAATAGGTGAGTTCAGACAACAATGGCATCTGATGCTATAAGTTCATGGAGATTTCGCCATACAGCCTGGGAACAAATGGAATAAGGGTACTGGACAGTGTAGAGGCTTACATATTTCAAAAATAAGCCCTGTAGTCAACTGTTGATTCTCTTAGTGTTTCTTAGCAAACCCAATGTATATCACTCAGCTGAATTAATCTTTATTTTCTTTCTGCCTGTCTCTGTCTCTCTGTCACTTTCTTTCTTTCTTTAAATTTATTTATTTATATTTTAGATAGTTAATGTACAGTGCAATATTGGTTTCAGGAGTAGAACTCAGCGATTTGTCACTTACATACAACACCCACTGCTGTTGCAGTGAGTGCCCTCCTTAACCTCACCACACTTCTAGCCATGTCCCACCCGTCTCCCTCCATCTACCCTCAGTTTGTTCTCTGTGGTTAAGAGTCTTTTTTGGTTTGTCTCCTCTTTTATCCCCCACTCTTCCCAAGTTTTCATCTGTTTTGTTTCTTGAATTCCACATATAAGTGAGATCATATGGAATTTGTGTTTCTCTAACTTATTTTGCTTAGCATAATACCTTCTAGCTCCATCCACGCCATTGCTAATGGCAAGATTTCATTCTTTTGGATGGCTGAGTAGTATTCTGTTGTATCTATATACCACATCTTCATTATCCATTCATCTATCAATGGATATTTGAGCTCTCTCCATAGTTTCATTATTGTTGATAATGCTGCTAAATACATCGGGGTGCATGTATCCCTTTGAATCAGCATTTTTGTATCCTTTGGGTAAATGCCTACTAATGAAATTGCTAGATTATATGGTAGTTCTAATTTTAGTTTTTGGAGGAGCCTTCCTACTGTTTTCCAGAGTGGGTACACCAGTTTGCATTCCTACCAGCAGCACCAGAGGGTTCCACTTTCTCTGTATCTTTGCCAACATCTGTTTTCTAGTGTTAATTTAAACCATTCTGGCTGCTATGAGGTGATATCTCATTGTGGTTTTGGTTTGTTTTTTCCTGATGATGAGTGGTGTTGAGCATGTGCCTGTTAGCCATCTGAATGTCTTCTTTGGAAAATATTCTGCCCATTTCTTAACTGGGTTGTTTGGATACTGAGTTTGAAAAATTCTTTATAGATTTTGGATACTAACCCTTTATACCATTTGCAAATATCTTCTTCCATTCTTTAGGCCACCTTTTGGTTTGGTTGATTGTTTCCTTTGCTGTGTGGAAGCTTTTTAACTTGGTGAAGCCCAAATAGTTGATGTTTGCCTTCATTTCTCTTGCCTTCAGTAATGTGTCTTGTAGGAAGCTGCTCCAGCTGAGGCCAAAGAAGTTGCTGACTGTATTTCTAGGATTTTGACAGTTTTCTCTCTCACATTTAGGTATTTCATCCATTTTAAATTTATTTTTGTGTATGGTGTAATAAAGTGGTCCAGTTTCACTTTTCTATATATTGTCTGGTTTTCCCACACCATTTGTTGAAGAGACTGTGTTTTCTTCATTGAATATTCTTTCCTGCTTTGTAAAAGATGTGTTGACCACATTGTTGTGAGTACGTTTCTGGGCTTTCTGTTCCATTAATCTCTGTGTCTGCTTTTGTGCCAACACTGTATTATCTTGATAACTATAGCTTTGTAATACAGTTTGAAATGTACAATCATGATGCCTCTAGTTTTGTCTCCCTTTTCCAGGATTTCTTTAGCTATTTGGGGGTCTTTTGTGGTTTCATATAAATTTTAGGATTGTTTGTTCTAGCTTTGTGAAGAATGCTGGTGGTATTTTGATAGGGATTGCTATGATGTTGAGGTATTTTCAGTCATAGATTTAGAACTGGGAGTTTCCTTAGAGTATCCAGGGCTACCCCTGATTTTAACAGTGAGGAAATATGTACCTACTTTGGTTTCTAATGAGCTTTGATGTAGGAAATATTTCCGTTTTCTCCTGGCCAACCATGCCTCCACATTTCCATTCTGTTCTTAAGGCTCCCAGTTGTAGCATCTGAATATCCAGAAGTGATTTTCAGAAGCAAAAGTTTAGTTCAATGGAAGAAGGAAGAATCATGGAAAATGAAAACAAAACTCCTTCCTATTTGTTACTGTTGGAGGGAGCTGCAGAGAATGAAAGGAAGTCAGGCTGAATGGCACAGTGCAATTTGAGTGTTTAAGTTCACCTACTTCTTGCTGAGTTGCAGTTCTTTGGGGTTCACATCAATTCGCATTTTCCAGCTTAGGAAAATGGTTGTACAAGCTCTCATTTTGCTCAAGGTGGCTTTATTTTCAATATTACTTTTGGCAGCACTTCCACAAATAACATTAAAGATTAATTTTGCTTGGCCATATTTGAATTTTTAATGAGTGCTTATTTTGATAGGATTCCCCTTAACCCTAGGCATGCTAGGTGGAGGTTTTGATTTGCTCAAAAAGTTCTCACTAGAAATTTGCATCAATTCCAGTCATATCTAGAGTAAGTGAATTAAGCATTCTACTTAGGCTCTGTCTAAACAGAGCTTATGATGTGGTAATAACAAGTCAGAGAGGCAGAAATAGAAGAAAGAGCAAATGATCCCAAGAAAGAGATTACAGTTTACCCTTGAATATGGGTTTGAACTATGCAGCGGCACTTATACCTGCCTTCTTCCCAATAAACACAAGTACAGTGCCATAAATATATTTTCTCTTATGATTTTCTTCACATTTTGTCCAGCATCCTTTATTGTAAGACTTTTATATATAAAATGTATACAAAATATGTTAATCAACTGTGTTATTGATAAGGCTTCCAGTTGGCAGTAGGCTGTTAACAGTGAAATTTTGGAAGAGTCAAAAGTTATGTGCATATTTTTAATACTGCACAGGGGTTCAGTGGTCCTAACTACCATATTGTTCAAGGGTCAATTGTATAGTAAAATGCTCTAACTTATTCCCCTCCTGAAAGCATATGTTCTTTGTTTTGAGATTAGAGAATTGGGCTGAAAAATGGAAAGAATACTAGATTTGATGTGAGTGGCCATTTGAGTCAACCTCTGAGGCTTGGATTGGTTTTATTCTAGTCTGTCTTGTGCCATAATTTTCTCTCCAGTAAAATGAAACAGTCTGGGCTCAGAGAACTTTGTTTCTTCTTTTATTGAAATTCAGAGTCTTTATTATTCTGTGACGTAGATGGCCATTGCTAAAAGAGCTTCAAAAGCTTTGTGAGTCTGCTTATGTAACTGATCTAAAAACTCTCGAAGCAAAACCTAACACAAATAAGCACGTACACTTAGATGTACGTGGTCCAGGCTGGTGAGCTACCTGTTGTATGTTTCCCATTAGGTTGTGTCATAAGAAAGAAGTTGGAGTAAATTTAGAATCAAGAGATCTTGATTTACATCTTCACTCTGCTATTTTCTGGGATAGTTTCTTATTCCCTTTAGGTGTTATTTTCATTAACTGTAAAATGAAGATAGCAATACCTTCTTTACTCACCATTTTGGATTTTTATGATGAACGAGTGAAATTTGTACTTGGAAGTAATTTGCGAGCTATCACATTCTAAGCTGTGCCTTCTGCCCTAGAGATTTTAGATGATGAAAAACACTCCCGTTCTTTTAGGAGAGACTCAAATTTCACTTTCTTCCTTCACACAAATCCAAGACATCCTAGTACTCTCCACAGCATTATACACTATAGAATATCTCAGGAAACACTTAATAGAAATATCATGGACCTGCATACTATAGTGTTTATGTGACTTCTGATCACCTTTTATGAGTTTCATTCTCAACCCTATGCAGTCCCTTGAAAGAAATTCTGGATCTTTCTCTTCCTGTTATTAGCCCTAAGTGTTCTACCACTTTTGCAAATGCCTAACTCTGAAAGCCACTCTGGTTTAGAAAGTCTCTTTGCTCTTCCCATGTCTTTAAGGGCATCTTAAAAGTTATTCCATTTTAACCCTTCATTAAATAAAAAGTTTATTGAATATTACTATGTTCTTGGTACTCTTAATCCCAAAGTACAGCTTTGAACCTACCAAAATCCTGGTCTCCATGGATCTCATAAAGAATCAAATATATTATTTGCGATATTTCAACTCTTTTGGACCTCCTGAGATAATTCTTAGAATTCATAGGGAAAGCGCTTTCTTTCTCTTTGCTTAAACAAGATTCCTTCTTAAATCCCTCTTTCTCCTGAATAAATGAGGATAGTCTTCTGCACAAGGAATAGTCTTCCTCGTCTTTTTTTTTCCTCTAGAAGAAACTTTCTTATAAAGACTCACAAAATAGATACTTTATAGAGTTGTGTGGTTAGCATAATGTGGAGTCTTACTTTGCATTTATTTTCTTTGGAAATTATAAATTCCGATGGTCCTAGAAGTGCTTATCAGAATCAGAGGGGAAGCAGAGAAACTGACTCCCCTATCTTCAGCAGATCATGTACATTTATCTTGTTTCAATTTATGAGCATGACTTCTCTCTCTCTAGACTAACCTTGCCCAGGATCCTTTCTGGTGACCTTATTCAGGTGGCATCAACAAATCTCTGAAAGTCAAAAATGATGCCTATGGTAGAGTCCCACATCACAGCTGCAAACGAGATTAGTGCTACCATGGATTTAAAGAACAGAGTTGAGAGCCTAATGCAAGATAATTGCTAATCATCATCAATGTTGATTAGTCTATTGAAGGAGAGAGAATGAGTCAGCATCTCGCTTACTGCTATCCAGCAGGTGAGAATACTGTGTGTTGGCAGGAATGCTATAGATCCCATGTGTCTGGATGGAGTGGAAGTGACTCAGAGCCCAAATTATGAAAGTATAGCAGCTCGACATAGCTGCATCACCTCAGCTGGTTGGGTTCTTGAGCCAGCTCAGAATACACAATGTCAACTGACATTTGGATGAACATCTACTGAACACCTCCCTCTTGTCCTTTTTTTTACTCTTTCATTCTCTCTCATTAGCTTTATGGAAACACAATATAATGCCATAAAATTTGCCTATTTTAAGTATGCAATATAATGATTCTAAGTAAATCTGTGGATTTGTGTAGCCATAAAGTCAAACCTGTTTAGAACATTTTCATTATCCCCCAAAGATCCCTCATGTTCATTTTCAGTCAATACCCATTTCAACTTCTAGTCTCATACAGCCCCTAATCTACTTTTTATATCAGAGGGTTTGGCTTTTCAGGGGCTTCTTTGCATGTGGCTTCTTTCACTTAGTATAATGTTTTTGAGTTCTACTCATGATACAGCATATATTAGTAGCAATAAAAGAATAAATGATTAGTATTCCATGATATGGGTATATCACATTTTGTTTATCCATTATCTCACTGATAGATATTTGGATTGTTTTTACTTTTTGGCTATTAAGCATAATGTTGCTATGAATATTTGCATACATATTTCTGGCCTTCCATCTGCCAGTTAGTCTCCGATATTTGGGATTAGTTTTATGCTAGTCACTTTCCCCTTAGTTCTTTGTGTTTAGAATTCTTTGAAATATATGTGTATGTATATATATTATACACACACGTGAATCTACATAGGTACTTATGCACTGCAATATACTTACTGTGCTTCTCTACTCTCTGAACTCATGAGGTATCATTGTAGGGAGTCCCTCACTTTCCTAGTGGTGAAACAGAGAAATAAATGCTTAGATTTCCTAGAAAACCACCAAGGACAAATGATGGGTGGGGAAGAGCCTTAGGAAAGGAGTATTCTGGGTCATTCTACCTACTTATTGTTAATGTGGCTAGTCTTTATGGATGAGACTGTAGGGAAGAGAGAGGGTGAGCAGAGGGAAGCAGGAAGAGGCATCAATCAGTTTTCATAAGGATATGTAAAAAGTAAAGGGAGAATGTATGCAGTATTAAATGTGTGTACACTGTCAGGTAATTGTTTTATATTCCTCATGATATTAATCTTCACTACCACCATCGGCAATACTTAGAATCACTCCTATTTAATATACAAGAAAATTAGAACAGTAAAAGATTAACAAATATGTCCAAGAATATATAACTCACAATAAAGACCAAATTTAAGCCTAGGTCATTGTGATTACATAACCCAAACCTTGAGTAGAAGCCTGTGATTGTCTCTGTATCATGAGGAAACAGAACAGAAATGTATTCTGAAGTTCCCAATCATCCTATAGTGTCCTTAAAGATAGATTTGGAGTGTTAGATAATCAGCTCCCTGCTGCCTTTCCCCTGTGTAGCCAAGGGAAACACAAAATTCAGCTCCAATCTTGCCCTGCGATTTCCATATTCTGAGAGGAACCGAGGCTGTTAGAATAAACAAGATGTGGAATCTGGCTCCAGAGAGAGAGAGAGAGAGAGAGAGAGAGAGAGAGAGAATGATTGAATGTATACGTATATAATGAAATATATCAAATCAGAAGAAGAGCTGGGAATATAAACCAGAGAATGGTTTGCTGAACCTGTTAGGGAATTTTTACTGGTTGGCTGCATTATTGCAATACTAGCTACAGTTAATGAAGTGTAATATGTCATTTCATGTGTTAAATGTTCATGTACATTACAGATTTCATTCTCAACAACAAACCTAGGAGGTGGGTTTCAGCATCACGCATGGAGTCCAGGTTTTGTTGTAATCACAAAACAAATGAAAACAGCCTTATGATCTGAGTGATGTATAAAACAAAAGCTTATTTTTATCATGTTATATGTTTATTGAAGATAGGCAGGTGTATGTTCAAGTCACAGTTTCTCAGAAACCCAGGCTGACAGATACTTCTTTGAAATATGCATCTATAATTGTTGACAAGAAAAAAGGCCATGGTGAATTAGGCACTGGCTAGCAACGTTTCTGCCATGAGATGTGTAAAACATTAATATTAGCTAGAATAAGCCACATTGCCTATACATAAATTCATGGATCGTGGAAATACAATTCTATTATGTGGCTAGAAATGGAGAAGGATCTGGAAATATTTGATAGTTTTAATGATTACCATAGTCGATTTTTATTTTCACCAATATTGGTTCATTTTCCTTTCTCCAAGGAAAATACTTTGCTTTATCTATGGAAAATTTTGCATGGAAAGAAATCACTTAAAAGTCTCATCTATTTTTACTATCAAGGTTGAAGTCCAGGATTTCTGGATAATGTGCAAAGGACTCTTTACTGAGGATCATGGATGCACAGTAGTTTCTCCTTATGGTTCAGATATGGCTTACTTTGGGTGAGACAGACCTGAACTAATGACATAAGTTCTCTTCCCTTGTAAAATAAAGTGGTGGAGGTGGTGGAGGGACAAGATAAGCACAATAAACACTTCTTTGGGTAAAGGAAAGAAATAAATATATACAGCAGTCACTTCTCTGGAGCAATTTTAAATCTTACTGAAGATTTAAATCTCTTGTCCTGGACCTGCAGAATATCCTTTTTCAGGTACCCCCTGGGGGGGGGTCCCGATTTATTTTTCTCTGTGGCCCCTGACTCCATTCTGTGAGGAATTTTTCCTTTTCCATCATCCACCTTGGGCACAACTGAATAGGGCATTTGAGAATGTGCCTACTTTGGGTTGAACAGGCTTTTCATCTTCCTACCTTTGAAAGATTGAAACCAAAGGGTTATTTTAAGTCTTGAGCTGCCACAGAGGTTTTCTTTTACATTAAAAATTTCATTAACCATGACCAAGTGCAATTTATTCCAGGGATGCGAAGATGGTCCACCATCTATAAATCAGTCAATGTAACACACCACATTAACAAAATGAAGGACAAAACATATGACCATCTCAATAGATGCAGAAAAAAACACTTGACAAAATTCAACATCCATTTATAATAAAAACTTTTAACAAAGTATGTAGAGAGGGAAATTATCTCAATATAATGAAAGCATATATAACAGCTCTATCATACTCTGATGAAAAGCTGAAACATTCTTGTTCAGACAAGGATGCCTACTCTTGCCACTTTTATTCGACACAGTACTGGAAGTCCTAGCCACAGCAAGTAGGCAAGAAAAGGAAATAAAAGTTACTTAAATTAGAAAGGAATAAGTAAAGCTTTCATATGTGCAGATCAAATATTCTATCACCCTAAAGATTCCACACAAAAAAACTGTCAGAAGAAAGAAATTTAGTATAGTGGCAGGATATAAAATCAATATAAAAATCATGCATTTTTATACACTGATAACAAACTATCAGAATGATAAATTAAGAAAACAATACCATTTACAACTGCTTTAAAAGAATAAAATACCTAGAAATAAATTTAACCAAGAAGGTGAAAGACCTATATGCTGAAAACCATAAAATACTGATAAAAGAAATGTAAGAAGACACAAATAAGCAGAAAGATATTCATGCTCATGGACTGGAGGAATTAATATTGTCAAAACGTGGACACTACAGATTCAGCGCAATCCCTATCAAAATTTCAGTGGAATTTTTTATAGAAATAGAACAAACAACCCTAAAGTTTGTATGAAACAAAAGACTCTGACCAAAGTAATCCTGAGAAAAAGAACAAAGCTGGAGGCATCATGCTCCCTGATTTAAAAAAAAAAAAACAAAAAAACAAAAAAACAAACAAAAGCCCCCACAAAACCCAAAACCAAACCAAAACAAAACTTAAGAAACTCATGAGAGAGAAAAAAAAAAAAAAAAAGGAAAGACTGCTGTGGTAACACTGCAGTTTTGAAATCTTCCTTAATCTGGTCATAGAAACTGAGAACTATTAGTCACTATTAGTGACTTCCTTAACATTCTATATAGAAAATGTTGCAATGGCACATAAATATAGTTTACTTTTTCCTTTTCAATCACGATTCCTTTCATTTATTTATTAAAACTTATCATTGTAATTTTTTTTGCTTAATTGCTCTTACTAGAAGTATGGTAGAGGTTGAATACAAGTGAAGATCACAGAAATCTGTCCTGTTTTTTAGAGAGAAAGCATTCAATCTTTCCTCATTAAATATGATGCTAGCTGTGCATTTTCCATAGATTTCCTTTCTCAGGTTGAAAATGTGCCCTTCTAATTCCTGAGTGTTTGAGTTCTTGGATATTTTGAAAATGCTTTTTCTATATCTTTGGAGATAATCATGTGATATAAAGTTTTTTGATATAATGTATTATATTAGTTGGTATTTAGCTATTTATCCAATGTTGCATTTCCAGGTGATTTCTATTTGGTTATGCTGTATTATATGTTTCCTGTTTCAGTTTTCTAGTATCTTTTGAAGATTGTTGTCTATGATCATAAGAGATCTAGTTTATAGCTGTATTTGTTTGTTCATTCTTGTGATATGCTTGTCTAGTTTGATTATCAGGATAATACTAGCCATAGAGTGAGTTGGGGAGTGCTCCCTTTTCTTCTGTTTTCTAAGAAATTTGTGAAGTGTTTTAGGAGAGCTGGTATTATTTCTTAAAACGTTTGGTATAATTCACTAGTAAAATCAGTTGGCCCGGGTTTTTCTTTGTGGATAGTGACTTTGGTGGCTAACTAATTGTCTTTACTTTTTGTAAGTCTTTTCAGATTTTGTATTTTTCTTGAGAGAGTTTGGCACTTTTTGTCTTTTTAGGAGATTGTCCATTTTTTTTAAAGCTATCTACTATTTTGGCATTTAGTTGTTTAGAGTATCCCTTATGACTTAGTTTATTTCTATAAAGTTGATAGTATTTTTCTTTTTTATTCTTGATTCTAATCATTTGAGTCTTCTTTCTTTTTCTTATTCAGTATAGCAAAATGTATAACAATTTTGTTGATATTTTTAAAAAAAAACGTTTCATTTTAGATTTTCTCTATAGTTTTTCTATTATTTATTTTGTAAAAAGATACTCTATCATTTCCTTCTTTCCTTTTGCTGTAGTGTTAGTTTATTCTTCATTTAAGGTGTCTTAAGAGGAAAGTTTAGTTATTATTTTGAGTTATTTGTTATTCCAATATAGCCTTGCTCCTGCCCACTTTATGTATGGGGTTTTGTAAAGTATATTACATTTCTATATGTTATTTTGCCCTATCAATGCAATTATAATCATTTTATGCCATTACTTTTTATATCAATTTAAAGAAGAAAGGGGTCTTTTATATTTACATAATTACCTTTGTGGATATTGTTTCTTTTTCCATGTAGATTTACATTTCTGACTGTGGTCACTTTCTTTCTGCCTGAAGAGAAAAATTCTTTATTATTCATCTTCTAGGTAAATCTACCAGCAATGAATTCTCAGTCTTTGTTCAGGAAGGTATTTATTTCACCTATGTTTTTGGAAAGTTTTTCTGGATATAAAATTCTTGTATGGAATATGTCACCCTACTGTCCTCTGACTCCATTGTTTTTAGTGCAAAATCAGATCTTGATCTTATTAGGGTTTCCTTGTATGTGATTAGTCATTTTTCTTTGTTGCCTAAAAATTTTTGGTTTTGGCTTTGACTTTGAGCATTTTTATTTTAAGTATGTGTGTGGATCTCTTTGCTTTTTTGTTTGTTTGTTTGTTTGTTTATTTGGTTTTTTTTTTACTTCAAACTTGAACTTCATCAAATTTGAGAATTTCTCTTCCATTATATTTTTGAACATTTTTATGTAGCTTAATCTCTCTCTTGGCTTTCTGATACAACTTTTACATGTATGTTGGTAAATTTAATGGTGTTTCACGTTTCTTAAAAGATAATTTTTGTAAAGTCGTTTTCCCCTCTGTTCTTCAGACTACATAATCTCTATTGATCTCTCTTCATGATGACTATTTTTTTCTTCTACCAGTTCAAATGTTGAAACCACCTAGTGAATTTTTCATTTTTATTATTATATTTCTCAAATCCAGAATCTCCATTTGTTTTTCCTTTATAATTCCTATTTATTGATAGTTTCTAATTCATAAAACATTGTCATTTCCTTTTACCATTTTAAAATTCCAGTAGAGTTAACACACAGTGTTATTATATCACTTTTAGTTGTTCCATATACTAATTGAACAATTCTATACATTACTCAATATTCTTCACAATAGGTTTACTCTTAACCCCTTTACCTATTTAACTCACCCCACTACACACCTCTTCTCTGGTAAGAGTGTTTTTTGGTTTGTGTTTCTTTATTCATTTTTTTTCTTAAATTCTACATATGAGTGAAATCGTATGGTATTTGTCTTCCTTTGACTTATTTCATTTAGCATTATGCTCTCTAGATTCCTTCATGTTATTTTCACATGCCAAGACTTCATTCTTTTTATTGTTGAATAATATTTCATTGTAGTTATATTCACTATATCTTCTCTGTCTATCATCTATCAGTAAACATTGGGGTTGCTTCCAAACTTTTGCTATTGTAAATAATACTGCAGTAAACTTAGGGGTTCATATACCTTTCCAAATTAGTGTTTTTGTGTTCTTTGGGTACATACCCAGTAGTAGAATTATTGGATCATGTGGTAATTCTGTTTTTAAATCTTTGAGGAGCCTCTATACTGTTTTCTACACTGGCTGTCCTAGTTGACATTCCCACCAACAGTGTATGGGAACTGCATTTCTTGTCAACACTTGTTTCTTATGTTTTTGATTTCAGCCATTCTGATAGGTGTGAAGTGATTTCTCACTGTAGTTTGATTTTCATGTCCTTGATTATGAGTGATATTGGGCATATTTTTGTGTGTCTGTTGGCCATCTAGATACCTTTTTTGGAGAAATGGCTATTCATGTGTTCTTCCCAGTTTTAAGTGGATTCTTTGGGTTGATTTTTTTTTGGTATTTGCTTTGTTTTGTTCTTTTTTTATTTGTGTTTTTTGGTGTTGAGTTGTGTAAGTTTTTTATATAGTTTGGATACTAACCCTTTCTTGGTTATACATTTCCTCCCATTCCATGGGCTGTCTCTTTTGTTGTCGTTGATGGTTTTCTTTGCTGAGCAGAAGCTTTTTATTTTGACATAGTCCCAATTGTTTGTTTCTGCTTTTGTTTTCCTTACCTCAGGGGACATACCTAGAAAGGTGTTGCTGTGGCAAATGTCAGAGAAGTGCCTGCCTGGCTCTCTTCTAGGACTTTTATGATTTCATTCTTCACATTTAGGCCCTTAATCCATTTTGAGTTTATTTTTGTGTATGGTGTAAGAAGATAGTCCAGTTTTATTCCTTTCCATGTTTTTGTCCAATTTTCTTAACACCATTTGTTGAAGACACTGTCTTTTCACCATGGCATAGTCTTTCCTCTTTGTTGAAAGTTAACTGACCATACAAGCATGGATTTATTTGGGGGTTACTATTTCTTTTGAAATATGTGCCCATTTTTGTGTCAGTACCATACTTTTGAAATTCATATATCTGTGTAGTAAATCGTGAAATCTGGGATTGTGATGCCTTTTTTAAGATTGCTTTGGCTACTGAGGGTCTTTTGTGGTTCCATGCAGATTTTATGTGTAAAATATTGTTCTAGTTGTGTGAAAAATGCTATTGATATTTTGATTAGGATTCCTTTAAATCTATAGATTGCTTTGGGTGGTATGGACCTTTTAACAAGTTTTGTTCTTCCAATCCATGAACATAGAATATTTTTCCATTTGTTTTGTTGCTTTCATACAGTTCATCAGTTCTTTATAGTTTTCAGAGTACAGGTCTTTGACCTCCTTGGTTGCTTATTTCTAAATATTTTCGTACTTTTTGTCAATTGTAAATGAGACTGTTTTCTTCCTTTCTCTTTCTGTTACTTCATTGTTAGTGTGTAGAAATGCAAAGGAATCCTGTATATTGATTTTGTATTCTGTGACCTTACTGAATTCACTTATCAATTCTGATAGTTTTTGGTGGAGTCTTTTGGGTTTTTTATATGCAGTATCATGTTACTGCAACTAGTGAAAGTTTGATTTCTTACTATTTTGGATGCCTTTTATTTCTTTATGTTTGGGTGCTGTGGCTAGGACTTCCAGTACTATGTTGAACAAAGTGGTGAGAGTGGATATCTTTGTCTTTTTTTGGATCTTAGCAGGGAAAACTCTGTTTTTCACCATTGTGTATGCTCTTACCTGTGGGTTTTTCATCAAGGGCTTTATTATGTTGAGGTATGTTCCTCTAAACCTACTTTGTTGAGTGGTTTTTTTTTTTTATCATGAATGGGTGTTCCACCTTGTCAAATGTTTTTTTCTGCATCTTTTGAAGTGATCTACGGTTTTTATCCCTTCCCTTGTTTGTGCAATGTATCACAGTGACTTGCAAATACTAAACGACTGTTGCATCCCAGGAATAAATTCCACTTCATTATGAAGGATTTTTTTAAATGTATTGTCGATTTGGTTTACTAATACTTTGTTGAGGCTTTTTGCGTCTGTGTTCATTAGTGAACACTCTTTTGTGTAATGTCTTTATGTAGTTTTGGGTATAGAATAATTCTGATCTCATAGAATGAATTTGGAAGCTTTCTTACCTTTTTATTTTTAGAATAGTTTGAAAAGAAGAAGTATTAATGCTTTTTTAAAATGTGTGTTAGAATTAACCTGTGAAACTGTCTGGTCCTGGACTTTAGTTTGTTGGGAGTTTTTGTTATTGCTTTGTCAATTTCATTACCTGTAGTCAGTCAGTTAAAATTTTCTGTTTTCCTGATTCAGTTTTGGGAGGTTATATACTTCCGGAAATTTATCCATTTCTCTTAGGTTGTCCATTTTGTTGGCTTATAATTTCTCATAATATTCTTTTATACCTTTGCATGTCCACGGTGTCAGTTATTTTTCCTCTTGCATTTCTGATTTTGGTGAGTCCTTTTGATCTTTCTTTTTATGAGTCTGACTAATGTTTTATCAGTTTTGCCAAAGTTTTCAGAGAACCACCTCCTGGTTTCATCGATCGTTTCTTTTTTTTTTAAGTTTTTGTTTCATTTATTTCTGTTCTAATTATTATGTCCTTCCTTCTACTGGTTTGGGGTTATGTTCTTTTTTATAGTGCTTTAGGTGTAAGGTTAGGCTATTTATTTAAGATTTTCATGCTTTTGGGGTAGGTGTGTGTTGCTGTAAAGTTCTTTCTTAGAACTGCTTTTGCAGTTATTTTGAGGATAATTGAATTATTACATATAAAACTGTCACAAAAGTTTCAGTCTGTAAGATTAAGTGCCATGCAAATGTTTTCCATTATTATTAATCAAAGAAATAACATTTATTTTTAAGCCAAAGATATTGGGAGAATAATCTCAGGAAAAGATCGTGAAAAGGACTATATTGGAGGGATGGACAAGGAACTGTCTTTTCTATTTTTATTTCCTCCCTTCTTGTGATAGTGTGAAAAAAACAATTATTGTTTTGCAGCAGCCAATCTTGCACTTTTTTTCTCAGAGTTAGACAATACTGATTTTCCACTACCCCTCTGTTTATCTCATGCACCTGAAGTGACCAGTAAATTAAGCCAAAGGTTATTTTGAAAGATACACTTCCAAGCCTTTCAAAATTATACTGAATAAATCAAAGACATTGTTAATGTGATAAGAATCATGCATTACAGCTCAACATTTGTCACGTTGTTGTAGAATGGCAGCTGATAAACACCATTCCTTGGATGTATTTGGGGGACAGATATTGGTCCTTGTGAATGTACTAAGGAGTACCTGGGGAATTTAGAGAATTTCAACTTCCCTAAGACTTCTATTCCTTCAAAAATAACAGTAATGTGAATAATAGAAATAGTATAACCTGACATGAAAGATTTATATTTTCATAATTATACACAAAATGTGATTAGAAGCATATTTAGAAGCTATTTTAGTGATATTTGACATAAAATATAAAATATAAGCAAACCTAATCCATTTACTATGAAAATGCATCTTTAAAATGAGTAACTGCTAGGGATTTACCCAAGGGATACAGAAATGCTGATGCATAGGAGCACATGTGCCCCACTGTTCATAGCAGCATTGTCAACAATAGCCAAAACATGGAAAGAGCCTAAATGTCCATCACCGGATGAGTGGATCAAGAAGATGTGATATATATACACAATGGAGTACTACATGGCAATGAGAAAGAATGAAATATGGCCATTCGTAGCAACGTGGATGGACCTCAAGGGTGTCATGCTAAGCGAAATAAGTCAGGCAGAGAAGGACAGATACCATATGTTTGCACTCATAGGTCGAACAGGAACAGGAGAACAGGAGAAACCTAATGGAGGACCGGGGGGGGGGAGAGTTGGGGAGAGAAAGGGATGCAAAACTTGAGAGACTATTGAATACTGAAAATCAACTGAGGGTTGAAGGGGAAGGAGGAGTGGGGAAAAGAGGTGTTGTGATGGAGGAGGAAGAGCACTGGGTGTTGTATGGAAACCAATTTGACAATATACTATTTAAAAAAAATAAAATAAAATGAGTGTCCTACTCCCCTTCTACACTAAGCCCCTTCTGTATAGAAAATCTGGGGCTCCCTGGTGACTGGATACATTAATGAGTGATGACTCTATAACAGTTTGTAAGCAGAGGAAGTTAAGGGGTGCCTGGTGGCTCAGTCAGTTAAGCATCATACTCTTGGTTTCAGCTCAGGTCATGATCTCACACTTGTGAGATCAAGCTCCATGCCAGGCTCTGTGCTGTTAGCATTGGTATTCTTTCTTTCCCTGTTCCTCTGTCTCTCTTTCTCTCTTCCCTCAATAAATAAATTTACAAAAAAAGATGAAGTTAAGAGTGTGCTGGAGCCTCCCAGGGACTGGGATTTGTCTCCACTCCTATGTCTCATGTTCCTGCTGGACAAGTAGCCTTTGGTTCACACTTATAAATATCCACTTGTTAAAAGACAAGGTACTAGAACCATTCACTTTATTTTTAACTAACCCTAAGTAAAAGCAAAATGCCATGTGGTCTAGAGAAAATAAAAAAAATCTGTACAGAGATTTGACTCTACCTTTGAACAATGGGGGCGTGAATTGGGTAGCATACCCTTAAAATCTGTGTTTTATTAAATTAGTGAATAGGTCAACCCAAATCTAAATTTAAGACTGTACACTGTTGAAGCAAGGCCATCAGTACATGCTGGGGAGGAGAGAAAGTCTTGAGTGGGAACGGGGAACTGTCCAAGTATATAAAACCACTTTTAGTAATAAGAAACCTTGTCCTTGGGAAAAGAGACTCCAAGCAAGGATGAGTAGACTGATGATCAAGACAAGAACCCAGTGAATGGGGAAGCAAGAACAAATATCAGAGAAACTCTGTCATTGTGGAGGAGAAATTGAATCAGCCCTTTCTCACAAGACTTTTCCGTGAGAAAAGGCTGACTTAGTGACCATTTGCTAAACTACTGGATGATTCTTTGTAGTTCTCTTTCTAGGGACAGAAAACGGCTTAGAGCCTGGAATTGGGTCAGACAATGAGAGGAGAAACTAAAGTAAGGTTTCTAAATTTAGAGACATTAGAAGAGCAGGAAGCCAGGCAGCCTCCACAGAAAGTTACTTTCCTGCTGCTTTCTTCCCAGATAGTGAGTGAAAGGAATAACGTATTAAAAATGAAAACATTTTAGCAGTATATAAAACAAAGAGACTCTACAGATTATAAAAAAAATAAGTAAAAGGGACACTAACAATGAATAAATTTAGCAAGATGGATCAATAAACAGAAAAGATGCAAGAATATTAGAAATGCAAAGAGACCCATAACTATAGATACAGTTTGGACATTTTTAGATCTTAAGAGAATCCTATTAATAGTATTTACACATTTAAATAAGAGCAAATATTTTCTAGAATACGGATGACTGGTATCCACCAAAGAAGAGCCTCAAAATCTAAATACATCCAAAAAATTAGTCATTGAATTGATAATCAAATTATTTCTCTGAAAGACTAGTTCCAGGCATTTTTACAATCTCATTTGCCAACCCTCTGAAAAACAAGAGTAATGATTACAGGAAGAGATAATTGTCTAGGATGGCATTGATAACAAAATTGTCTAGGACAACACAATCAAGATAATCACATACAGTTTTATTTTTGAGCAGTGATGCAGACATTCTAAGTGAAATGCAAACACATTTACCTAAATATTACCTAATTACTAGGACAATGATATGCCAGAAATGTGAGGATGGTTCAGCATCAAAAAATGTAAAACATAATATTAGAAATAATCATTTTATGGGAAAAAATCTTAGGAGCATCTCAATAAATGAAGATGTGACATTTTTTAAAAATGACCTTTATTAAAAGGACATAGCAAGATCTTACTGAAAACACATTTATTATTTATTTTTAAGTTTATTAATTTATTTTGAGCAAGAGAGTATGTACAGGAGGGGCAGAGAGAAAGAGAGAGAGAATTCCATGTAGGCTCCACATTGTTGGTGCAGAGCCCAATGTGGGGTCAAACCTATGAACTGTGAGATCATGTCCGAAATCAAGAGTTGTGTGCTTAACCAGCTGAGCCACCCAAGCACTCCTGAAGATACATTTAATGGTTAAACTTTATACTTTGTATAAGTTATTTGTACATCCTCTGTGCACTTTATTACCTTATGTTTACTGCTACACTTTGTGGAATCTTTTTATTTCTTCTCCTTTTCTAATTATTTTATAGCATGTATAAACTCTGTTGATTTTTATATATACATCTTTTATTCACTTATTTTGATGAATTATCTTAGTTGGTTGACTCTTTGCCTATGTAGATAAAGGGAATTTAACTCCCTTTATAATACCTCTTCTTTTTCTTATTATGCTGCATTAACTAGTATTGTTAATGATGACAAGGATATTCACTGAACTCACTTGTAGTCAACAATGTAATATTATTGGCAATTTACAAGAGGTGCACTAAAAAGGACCAATAATCAAATAAAATTATACTCTTATTAATAATCAGAGTAACATAAAATCACAGAGCTCTTAATCATGTGCAATTAAAAAATCTGACAGTTCCAAGTGGTCAAAAAGGTATTGAAAATCATATAATCACCGAGGCAGAAGTATGAATTTATATGGTCACTTAGAGCAGTGGTTCTCAAAGTGTGATTCCCCAGAACAACAGAATCACTTGTGAAGCTATTAGAAAGGCAGAATCCCAGTTCTCACCCCAGATCTGCTGAATCAAAAACTCTGAGGTTGTGGACCAGCTCTGTGTTTTAATAAGTCATGCTGGTGATTCCAAAGCCCGCTAAAAGTTTCTGAATTAGAAGAACAAGCCAGTAAGTTTTATGGCACTATCTGCAAAGAGGAAGGTATAAACAGTTCTAAGTATAAACTACAGAGAAACTAATGGATCTGTGCAAGAAAACATGAGTCACAAAGTTTGACTCTATTGTTTGTGATAGTATAAAATTGGAGATTTATTGTAATTGTCCTTTGGTAGGAAAATGGATAAACTGCAATACAGTCAAATAAAGGAATACTACATAGTTCTTGAAATGAGTGAATGAAAGTGAGTAAATCTCACTCAATTAAAAATAATTTTGAAAGATAAAGCTATGCTATATAATACTACTTAAAGTGAAAACTTATTGAATGTTCAATGTATGCTAGGCTCTGTTTAAATATCTTTATGTGTGTTTCCGCACTTAATTCTCCAAGCAAGCCTCTGAGGGAAATTGGGTTGGATCCATATTTGTAAAAAAGGAAAGGCTGGTACAGATAAGTTAAGCAACATATCTAAGATCATATAACTAGTAGCTGGTGGCCTGAATCGAGCCTGGGCTCCAAGCAATAGTGCCTCTCAGTATGGAAAATATGTCATTGATCCCTAAGCTTGTAACAATGCAAAAGAAGAATTTGTTTGTTTATACTATGTATTATTTTTTCAGTGTTTCTTTTTTTGAGAAAGAGAGAAGAGTGTGATTTGGGGAGGGGCAGAGAGAGAAGGAGACACAAAGTCTGAAGCAGGCTCCAAGATCTGAGCTGTCAGCACAGAGCCTGACCTGGGGCTTGAACCCACGAACCATGAAATCATGACCTGAGCTGAAGTCAGCTGCTTAACTGAGTGAGCCACCCAGGCACCCCCCATTTTTTAAATGTTTGTTTATTTGTGTGTGTGTGTGTGTGTGTGTGTGTGTGTGTGTGTGTGTGAGAGAGAGAGAGAGAGAGACAGAGAGACAGAGAGAGACAGAGAGAGAGAGACAGAGACAGACAGAGAGAGTGTGAGGTTGGGAGGGGCAGAGAGAGAGGGAGACACAGAATCCGAAGCAGGCTCCAGGCTCTGAGCTGTCAGCACAGAGCCTGACCCAGGGATTCAACTCATGAACTGTGAGATCATGACCTGAGCCAAAATTGCCACTTAACCAACTGAGCCCCCCAGGCACCCCATACTATATATTATTAATGAACAAATATTATATATTATATATTATTAATAAACAAATTCAGAAGAGTAGTTACTTTTGAGGAAGCAAGGGAGAGATAGGTTCTGGGAAGGGTTAAACTTCATTGGAAACGTATTTTTACTTAAACAGATTTTTAAACAAATACAAAAAGATGTTAATATTTTACTTTAAAAAAAATCATTCTATGCACAAACTTTCTGTTTATAATCATGTTAAAAATGTTTAATATTTCTAATCGAAATATCTCATCCTTCATGCCACAGAATCATTTGTCTTTAAAACTGGACTTTGAAATAAATTAAAGAATCCAGGAAAATTCATGAAATAACTTTTGAATCACATAGATTTATGACCTGAGACAAAGTTATAGAAAAAAATATATCCACGGAAAACCAGAAATAATTTTGTAAGTGATGTCCTGAGCAAGGTTGAACTGTTATTAACTATTCTCAGCATGGAAATAACTAGAAAGTTTTCCTAAAAAGGACAGCAACGTTCTTTGAAATTTAATTTAAAAATTCAGAATTTTATGCTTACAGGACTCAACACAAAGGCAGTATCTGGATCAGTTCTTAGACATATCAGCCGTCCTTAGAAAATTGTCCAGAGCAAGAGATGACTCATTTTGTGTAGTTCCTGGACAGATAACGAGCAGATTTCAGACTATCTACTATTATCACTAACTAATAGAGGCCAAGCTATTCCCATCTCCACATCATCAGATGTTAAGCAACGTGTGTCCTGCCATCAGTCACAGTCAGATGTAGACAGAGTGAGATGAACATCATCCGTTCTCCCTGTCATGGTCATCCATCACTACCTTGGGGGAATTCCATTGAGCCTAAGGAGGAATTGTAAGTAGTGTGGAAAATGAACCCAGAATGAGAACCTAGGAGATAGGTGTGCTTGTCCCAACTATGTTATAAAAATAATAGAATTTTAGGATGTTAGCATTAAAGGGACCTCATAGATCATCTTGCCCGGTGCCATCATTTTAAAGATGAGATTCAGAGTGAGGAAGTGACTTGGCCAATGCCATGTTCAACCCATCATCAATTATTTATTGAGAAACAGATGAACTGAAGGGAGAGATGTGCTCCCATACAAATCCTGGACTCAGAATCTCAGACATACTACAGAACACTAGGACTGTGTCTGGGGCCGACGAGTATCTTTCACAGCTCTCTTAATTTTCAGTATATTAAATAGGGTATAGTGAGCCCCCTGCCTCCCCTCAGGTTTACTGTCAGATTAGAATAAGATAGAGGCATTTCTCTATTTGTCTCTGCTTTGCTTTTGGTCGCACCCGTCACTCTTTTATCCTTCCATTTTATTAATTCCATGTCATAAAAACTCTTGGTACCACCACCTTACTAGAAGATCATATGAAGTGTTAAGCCTAAATGTGTCATCTAGTCCCCAGATATTAAAATGGTATACAAATATAAGGAGTACTTGCGGGGTGGTTTACCTATTGTTTGATAGACTGTTGCTTCCCCTATTCAGCCATTGCACTGGAATTGTGTGTGTGCATGTGTGAATCACGAATGGACCAAGTAGAGGCAGGTGGGGCAGGAGAAGATGCATGAAGCACCCAGGAAAGGACAATAGCAATTTGGAAACATGGTCTAACAAGGAGACAGAGGAAGGAGGCTGTGATAGAAAACAAGCTGCCAGTTGTGTAATGAGCAGAAACCAATTCTGACCAAATTGCTCATATAGAGATATAAAGTAGTGCATACATTTGAATTACTAGCCTACCTCTTTTACCCAAACCCAACTTCATTTAACATCTTCATATATGATCCAGAAACAATTCATAGGCATCCTTTCTATGACATAATGCACTGTGGTCCTTGAAAACATGGTTAATGCAAACCCTTAAGGATGCTAAATACCTGTGTTGGGATCACCAGTAGAACTGAGGTCCCAATCAACCTCTTCCATGTGACCCATTACCACGAGGCCTGACCAGAAGTCTGCACTTGTCAAAATGGGGACCTTACTCTTGGTGTTAGTTGGATTCAGAAAGCCCCATAATAAGTGTTTGTGAAGTGTTGTTTAACAAACAATTTAAAGTATCTTCACGTAAAATGGACATATCCATACAACAAAATGCAAAACCTGCGTGCTTTTAGGTAGATCGGTGACTGAAAGGAGTTTCTCATAGAAGGTGCTTCAGGTGATTTCATAGGCCCTTGGGTCTGTGCCTTTGTCATCAGTGCTGTGAGGGAGAAGCGTCCCTAATCCCCCCACCTCACCATGTACCAAGCATTGGGTGAGAGTTGTCCTCTGGGAGGAGCTGTGTCCCTGGTAAGACAGAGATGGCTTTCTTGGCTGAAGTCAGATGCCACAGGGGAAGCCTATGGCCAGCTGTCAGCTGTCTGCAGTGGGAGCGATGAGGGCCTCTAGGCTGCACACCACCAAGCCCCTGCACCCTGTGTGCCAGCTGCACCCCATGCTCACACTGCCCCATCTGGACACACACTACTGGTGCGAAGGAAAGGAATCATTCTGGGTCTGTTTTGCAAACATGGGCCCCCTGAAAAGGCAGCTGATTCCAGAGAGAACCATCGAAGGTCTTCACAGGCTGGATGAAATCCAGAAGCTGGTAAACACAAGAAAATCTTTCCACAGATCACCAAATAAGCTTATTTTTCAAAATTATTCTTTTATTCCCTCACTGTTTCCCTGAAATAAAACATTATTTTTATTTCAGAAGGCCAGGGTTTGCACTTCATGATTGGAATATTTGGATGAGAAAATCCTTTGCCTTCTTTATATCTGTATTCACCTGTGTAATATAATGGTCATGAAATTGACCCTGTTAGTTAGATTTCATAATAGTAGTGTTCAGGGCTAAAAATTTTCCAACCAAACTGTGTTATTTTTTTAAATATTCTTTCATTCCTTATTCCTTATTCTATCATTCCTTTGCTTTCAGAAAAAAGAAAGGATAATGTACTTTAAAATGCCTAAAAATGTTTTCTTTATGTAAAAGTTTAGTGTTTCTAGGAAACAATAAGAAAAACTAAGAGGCAACCGACAGAATGGGAAAAGATAGTGGCAAATGGCATATCAGATAAAGGGCTAGTATCCAAAATATACAAGGAGCTCACAAAACTCCATACACGAAAAATGAATGATCCATTGAAGAAATGGGCAGAAGACCTGAATAGACACTTCTCCAAAGAGGACATCCAGATGGCCAACAGGCACATGAAACGATGTTCAGCATCACTCATCATCAGG
>NC_043713.1:21919594-21974415 GCF_006229205.1 Suricata suricatta | reverse complement strand
CACTTTCTACAATAGCCAAATCATGGAAAGAGCCTAAATGTCCTTCACCTGATGAATGGATCAAGAAGGTGTGGTATATATATATACAATGGAGTACTATATGGCAACGAGGAAGAATGAAATATGGCCATTTGTAGCAAAATGGATGGACCTTGAGGGTGTCATGCTAAGTGAAATAAGTCAGGCAGAGAAGGATAGATACCATATGTTTGCATTCATAGGTCTAACAGGAGAGACCTGGCAGGGGATCATGGGGAGAGGAAGGGGGAAAGAGAGTGGGGGAGAGTGAGGGACACAGATCAAGGGAGACTACTGAATACTGAAAATGAACCATGGACTGAAGGAGGAGGGGGAGGGGGGAGGGGGTGATGGTCATGGTGGGGGGCACTTGTGGGGAGAAGCACTCGGTGTTATATGGAAATTAATTTGACAATAAACTATTTTAAAAAGTTTAGTGTTTCAAGGTTAAAAAAACTTGAGGATATGTCTCTACTTTTTTAAATCTGGAAAGTTCAAAAGCTTAAAAAGCATAAAGTGTCACTAAGGTATGTACTCATGTGTAACTCAACTACCAGATGCTAAGTACTAGTGTACATGCTGTCTTTGTAAAATCCTCTTTACTTTACTCAGCCTCATCCCAACTCTGGATTAACTTTTCTCTTCTTTCTACATACCTTATAAGATTGGAGCACCACAAGGAGGGTTAATCTTAGAGATACGTAACAAAGCAAACCCAGATATTACTAAGAAAGACAAAAAAGTAGCTGACATAAAAAAAAATAGCAATTTACCATGAACTAAGGGCAGAAAAAATTTACTTAGGGGTGCCTGGGTGGCTCCGTTGGTTGGGTGTCCGACTTTGGCTCAGGTTATGATCTCATAGTTCGTGGGTTCAAGCCCTGCATTGGGCTCTGTGCTGACAGCTCTAAGCCTGGAGCCTGTCTTTGATTCTGTGTCTCCCTCTCTCTCTGACCCTCCCCTGCTCATGCTGTCTCTGTCTCTAAAATAAATTTAAAGAAATTTAAAAATTTTTAAAAAAGAAAAAAATTTACTTATACATACCTCAAGTTCAAGGGAGAAAAGGGTGGGAGAGAAGAAAGAACAAACCTTATAATATACAAAGAAAGTAACTACATGTATTTGGATTTGGTGTTATTTATAGTTACAACCAGATACCAAAAGTAATCATTTTCAGAGAGGCAATAGTAGAGAACAGATTTTGGAGGAAACACACAAAAACTATTGAAAACTATTACATGGGTTCTGGTTTACTTGTATCTAATTTCTTAATTTCCACTCTTAGAATTATCAGTTCCTTATTATTTTTAAGTTTTAAAGTCATTTTCATCTACCAAAAACTATTAATTGTATTCAGTAACCTGCAGCTCTGTTTCTAATTCTCAGAAATAATTAATGCTATTGCCAGAATCTTCTTTCTTGTTCTTTCTGGCCCAAGTAGAACCCATCATCAGTTAGAGCTTGCATCAGTTCGCAATTGGGGTGAGAACACAAAACAAAAAGACAAAACAAAAAACTTAGAATCTGTGGTTGTGAGATATATATATATATATGGAGAGAGAGAGAGAGGCAAGCCTGAAGCATGTATTCCCAGGTTTCCCCTTGTAGGGTGGCTCCAGGTCAGAGTGGAGAATGAGAGACATTTTGTTGAACATGTACAAGGCAGAACACAAAACAAAAAGACAAAACAAAAAACTTAGAATCTGTGGTTGTGAGATATATGTATATATATGGAGAGAGAGAGAGAGGCAAGCCTGAAGCATGTATTCCCAGGTTTCCCCTTGTAGGGTGGCTCCAGGTCAGAGTGGACAATGAGAGACATTTTGTTGAACATGTACAAGGCAGAAGTTAAAGCGCCACCTTTGTGTGGTCAGAAGCTTGGTGTGGAATCTGCAGCACTGTCCCAGCACATCCACATTGCTGCTTATCTTCTGGATCCCATTGTAGCCCGCAACAACCACATCCAGCTCACGCTGAATCCCTTCCTCCACCTTTCCTGACTGTGAGCCAGATACGTGCTTGGCTCTTCCTGCAAAGACACCCCTGCCTTCTAAGTTGGAGATCTGCTCACTCTCACAGATTCCAGTCTATCTTTCCTTTCCCTACTTTGCAGTCATCTTCTTTTCCCAAGTGCCTGCTCTTTGGAACCAGTAGCCTTGCACAGAATATGTAGCCAATGTTCACAATTGCTCAAAGGCAGATCCCCTAAGAGTTTCCTCTTTTCCTTCCATTCTGCTTTCCATCTACTAGAATTTTTACTTGTCAATCAAATTGTATCTAATGTAATTCTAGTTTGGAACTAGAAATGATTCTAGAGGAAAATGGGTAGCAAGAACATCTGGGAAAGAATGTAGTTAGACATAACTAGATAGACAATATATATAAATTTGTTTCCTATTCAAATGCTCACCAAACAGCAACAAGAGTCTTTATTATCAAGTGGATAAGATGGTTCATCCTGTGGACATGAGTCAGCCTATTTTCCTAGGTTATCCATTCTTTCCATGGGCTCATGAAAAATGTTACTATAATAGCAGGGATGATCATGCATTGGCTCAACAAGATGGTTTTTCCACTTACCTAGGCCAACTGGCCACATTCACTACTGAGTATCCAATCTTCCAATAACAGATAACAACGCTGAGTCCCAGTTGGGGTAGCATGCTGTGAGTGGATAAACCAGACAGCTGGTAGAAGCTTGATTATATAGAACACTTTCCATCATGGGAGGGGCAGAACTTTGCTTTCATTGGAATAGACAGTCTGGATATGGATTTTCCCTTCTCTGTAATGCTTCTCCCAACACCAATATTCCTGGACTTAGGTATCTTATTCACTGTCATGGCACTTCACACACCATTGATTCTGACCAAGGCTTTTATTTAAAAGCCAATGAAATGTGACAGTATGGCCATTCTCATGGAATTCACTGGTCTTAACCATGTTCCCCATAGCCCTGAAGCAGCTGTTTTACTGATTTGTGGAATGGCTTTTGAAGTCTCAGAAACACAGTGTTAGCTAGAGTGGCACCACCTGGCAGGGCTAGGAAACATCACGCGGGATGTTAATTGTCTAAATGCGTGACCAATGTATGGTGCTATTTCTACTATAGACAAGAATAATGGATGTGATTATAAAGCAATGACTGTGGAAGTGAATCTTCTCACTATGACCCCTTCATCTAGATTAGCAAAACTTTTGTTTCCCCTCCCTGCAACTTTGGGCTCTGATGGTTTAGAAGGTAGTTCCCCAGTGAAGCATGCTTTCACTAGAAGAGACAACAATGGTTCAGTCAAATAGTTAAACTGGATGTTGAGATGGTCCACCGGACACTTTGGGCTCTTCATACTGGTAATCAACCAATCAAGGCAAAGAAGAGGGTTATTTGTACTTGCTGGGATAATTGATTCTGATTATCAAAAGGAAATTGGGTTGCTGCTTCACAGAGGGGATAAACAAAACTGTGTTTGGAATTCAATTGGTACCTCTGGAGTGCCACTTAGTATTCCCATGCCCTATGATTAAAGCCCCTGGAAAACTAAATGGCCTAATACAGTCAGGATTACTAATAGTGTAGACTCTTTAGGAACAAAGATTTGGGTCACTTCATCAAGCAAAAAACCATGGCCAACCAAGGAGCTTGCTTAAGGCAGTGGGAATAAAGAATGAGCAATGGAAGAAGGTGGTTAAAAAGCACAATAACAACAAAACTCAGCTGTAACTCTGAGACCAATTTCAGAGACATGAGGAGTTTGTGTAAATCTTGTGCAGGCTTGAGTTTTCTTGTATAGGCCTTCTCATGCATCTGTGATCAGTGGGAAGCTGGGCTGAGACACGGGGCTCTGCTCCATGTGGTCATTCATCCTCCAGCAGGCTACTCATGTTGTTCAAGTCGAACAAGGGAGAGACTAGAAAGTGTAGTGCTGTACTGTGACTTCAGCCAGCCTAGATTCAGGGCAGGTAGGGACTACCAAGTTTCAACATAAAAGGTTTGGGTAGAAGAAGGTCCTTCACTGTGGCTGTTATCTATCCCCTTTTTCCATTTATCTAGTTTGAACCATCTGAACTCCCCAACTTTCAACCTTTTAGACCTGTAAAAATGGCAGTTTCAGATAGTTCAAATAATAGAGAACTGAATGTTTTAATTTTTTAAATATTTATTTACTTAGCATTTTTCCCTTTGGCCCAGCGTCTCCAAGATGTTGCCTGACACTTAATACTGCCTGGGGCCTCCCGTCTTTACATTCTCCTTTCCGAGGCAGCTCCCCCCAAGTGCCTGGCTTACGTAGGGGATCAGGTCAACCCTTATAGAGATGGACACATCTCTATTAACTGCAGGTTCAAAAGGCAACAAGAGGAAGCTAGTAAGTGATGAAGGCAGTGAAATCTCATCTTTCTCCTGTGAAAATGTCAGTGTCCCCAAAAGATATACCTTCATTTTATTCTTTTATTGTGTTTGTACTATACTGGGATAATAATAGTCTAGTATTTAAGGCAGTTTAAGATAAAAATTTTCCTGTTGAGTAGTCTCCATGCGTTGGTGAGTACCTTATAAAAATCTGTATTAATTTTTAAAATTGCATTTATAATTACAATTTGCTTAGAATTCAGGAAGTGAAATAGGTGAATGGGGATATGGATGGAGATGAGGTGTGGGAAGAATAGGAATGCGAAGTTTGTATTTTTCTTTTTTTTTTTTTTTTTAACTCCCCTTCCCTCTACCTCTCTGGACTTATAGGGTATTATGCTAAGTGAAACAAGTCAGAGAAAGACAAATACCATATGATTTCACTCACATGTAGAGTCTGAGAAACACAACAGATGAACGTAGGGAAAGGAAGCAAAAATAAGATAAAAAAGAGAGGGAAGCCAACCATAAGAAACTCATAAATACAGAGAACAAGCTGAGGGTTGATGGAGGGATGGGTTACATGGGTGATGGGCATTAAGGAGGGTACATTAAGGAAGGGTGAGAGAGCACTGGGTGTCATATATAAGAGATGAATCACTAGATTCTACTCCTGAAGTCAAGACTACACTGCATGTTAACTAACTCAAATTTAAAAAAGCAAACCGTAAGTTTTTTAGTTAAGGGAGCCTAATATCTGGTATGTTCTATTTCTGTCAACCTATACAAACCAGTAGTATAAAATTACAGTTCATCATTATAAAAATAAACATGAAATCACAATGTGCTTGAGCTGGCGAGACATTTTGTTTTATGTATTTATTTTTACATTTATTTATTTTTGGATTGTCTTGCCTTTTTCTTGTGGGTATTTTTTAACATATTTTTTCTGTTTTTTATTTATTTTTGAGAGACAGAGAGAGACAGCATGAGCAGGGGAGGGTCAAAGAGAGAGGGAGACACAGAATCCAAAACAGGCTCCAGGCTCTGAGCTGTCAGCACAGAGCCTGATGCGGGGCTCGAACCCACGAACTGTGAGATCATGACCTGAGCCAAAGTCGGATGTTTGACTGAGCTACCCAGGTGCCCCCAAATTTTAATGGTATACCAGGTTGACTACCCAAGTAACTGGAGCTGTTGTCCAACATCTTTTCCAAGTGATACAATCATTCAGATGCTACTTGATCCCTCTCAGAGTACTCCCACAGTGTGAAGTAGTGCATCCTATTTGACACATTTTAGATATCATAGTTTTCTTAAATGAGCCAAAATCTGCTGCCCTGAAATGTTTGTCTCTATATCCTAGTTTTTCCATTAGAAGACCAGTTTAAAAAAAATTGAATTTCATTTGCATAGCTGTTAGGAACTGTGGAGTTTTTTTGTTTTGTTTTGATTTTAGTTTTGGTTTTTGGTGGTTGCTGTAAATTGGAAAAGACTATATGCAAATATGTGCCATTGTTTCATATGAAAAAAGTCAAGTATTGGAAACCAACCCTTAGGGCAATGATTGAATAATTTATTGAAAAATAACCTAAGCTTCTTTGTACAAGTAAGTTGCTAAATTAGAGTAATATTATCCAAATGCTAGTCACTTATACTTAATTGAAAATATTTTAGAGACTTTTCATAAAGATTTAAGTTGTATTTTACTTTTTCCAAAGATAAATCAAGGGATGAATACGTTTTGCAAGTAGATTTAAAATGTTAAATGTTAATCTAATCTTTTTGTATTTATGTAATTTATCTTATAAAATGGGATTTAGATACAACTATTTATAAATATTTTTATTAGAACTAAATATATTCATAAATAATTCTTTAAACTCTTTTCTTTGTTATAAGTAGCTTATCAAACTTTGCATATCTACTTGGCCAATCACAGTTTTGTACTAATTATTATGCTAATTAAGAAAAGATTCAGATGAGGAAATAATTGATATTATAGGATTATATTGTATATACTTCTGGGTGTTGATCTGCATATCAGTAGCTATCATTCTGAAAGAGAGGGTTTTTATTGTTTTTTTATTAAATGCTTTATCCCATTTTCTCTTATCCTCATAATCACACTGTAATGTCATTGGTCCCAGGTTGGGTACAAAACATGAATGGCTGAGACACAAAAAGACTTAGTCATCAGCCCACGGCCACAGGACCAATGACTGGCTTGAGCAAGGTCCGTTTGACCCCATGCCACTTTGCCTTTAATTTTACCATAAGTTGAGATCATCTACCTGACTTTGCTCTCCATGTCATTCTGATTGAATTCCTTGCAATGCTGGAGTGCAGTTTTTGTTTCCTCAAAGTTCCTGAAGACAAAGTAAAAAATGGATTTAGCTGACCCACAAGTGAGAGTCAATGTTTCCACTTCTGGTCTTTGCAAATAAGCCTCATTTCTTCTTTTGGACCAGGAATTCTGTCTAGAACACTAACCCTAATCAATTCCCGGTGGGAATTAATCCCTTTTGGTGTTTTTGCTCAGGTGGGAATTAATCCCCTTTGGTGTTTTTGCTCAGGCTTCTATTTGTCTTAGCTCCTCTGCTGCACTGATATCCAGCCTGCCCTGTCCTGTCCATGCTCCAGAACGCCACTGGAATGATCTTTAAATAATCAGGACATCTCCTCTGCTTAACTCCACATTTCCAACCCCATGGAATTAGCCTTCTGTAACTTACTATAAAGAATTAGTACCATAGGTACTAGCCTGCCTTTTAAGAGCCATCTTCTCTGTGAAAGTCCTCCAGGGTGTCTGTCCTGCATACCAGCCACACTAAACTTGTCAAAGCCCCTGTGTTAATTATTGTATTAATTTCTTAAGGTTCCCGTAACAAATTGCCACAGGTTGGTGACTTAAAACAATAGAAATGTGTATAGTAATGGTTGTGGTGGTCTGAAGTCCTAAATCAGTATCACTGGGCCCAAATCAAGGAGTGGGAAGGGCCTCACTCTCTCTGGATGTGAGAGTCTGTTCTCTGCGTCTTCCAGAATCTCATCGCCACCAGCATTCTTTGAGTGACATATGGCCACATCACTCTTATCACAGCCTCAATCACATGGCCTTCTCTTTTGTTATTCTAAATTTCCCTCTGCTTTCCTTTTATAGAGGTATTTAGGGCCCACCTGGATAATCTAAAATAATCTTCCCTGTCCTCTAACCCAACATTGTTAATCATATCTGCAAAGTCTTTGCCATATGAAAAAGCACTTACAGGTCCTGAGGATTAAGCTGTACACTTATCTTTTAGGGGCCATCATTTCACCTACTAGAGTTATCTATAGCTGAGTAGCATATTACCCCCAAAATTTAGCAGCTTAAAAACTATACACATTATCTCGTGGTTTCTGCTAGTTAGGAATATGGCTTCAATGGGGCCTTTGGATCAGAGCCTGTCACAAGGCCATAACTCCCACAGGACTTGATTTGGAAGGAGCCACTTTCTGGATCACTCATGTGGGTTGTTTTAGTAGTTAGTTCCTCATGGGTGGTTGGATCGAGGCATCAGTTCTTCATGAGCTATTTGCTGGAAGCCATTCTCAGCTCCTTGCCACCTGCACCTCTCTGTAGATCATCTTGCATCATGACAACTTGCTTCATTAGAGAGAAAACGACGATAGAGTAAGTGAGACTGCCTCTGAATGGGTGCTGGCAAGGCAGAAGACACAGCACTTTTGCTAACTATGGAAGTCACATGCTGTCACTTGCCTTGTTCCATTCATGAGAAGGAAGTCATTAGGTCCACCCCACACTCAGGGGTTGGAGGTTGCATTAGAGGCATGAATACTAGTAAGCTGGGTTCCTTGGAAGCCTTGTCAGAACCTGTCTTACCTTAGCCCTGCAAATATTGCTTGCCCTTTCACTACCATGTGCCTTAGCATGTGTTCCCCTCGTGCTGGTCCAAGCTAGCTGCTGGGAGGACTGTTCCATGTGCTCCTACTCCAATCACAACAGCATTTCTATAGTGAAGTGTATTTAAGCAATATTTGGAACCCCACTAGATTTTATTTACACTTTTGTGTCAGTTATAGTTGTTCCTAAATTTGACTCTTTTGTTGAGCTCAGGGTCCTTTGAGGTCAGAGGCTCTGCCATCCTCTTGCTCTGTGCTCAATACCTCTCTGGCAGTGCCTGATACAGAATTAGCACTCAATAAATATTGTTCTGAATATAGTTGTTTTCACAGTTGCATAATTTGGTGCTTCTTTGATTGAAATGTCATTAAAGTTCATTATTCATGATTTCCTTCAAGAGTTTGACTTCATCCCCTGGGCTTTAGTAGTGTTTCTTCAACTTTAGTGCATACACTTCTTGAGAATTATGTTAAAATGCAAATCCTTCATCTCAAAGCCTGAAATAGAGCTCAAAATTGTGGAGCTCTAACATGTTCCCAGGTGATGTCCATGTTGCTTGTCCAAGGACCACATGGTGAAGAGTAAAACATAGAGAAGCCAAAGCAGGAATAATGCAAAAGAGGTTATAAGGAGGGATATTTGAGTTCAAAGTAAGGAAATTTTCCAAAAGCAAAATCGGTATTAAAAAAGGATGGATGTGGGGTGTGTAGATGTGTGGGAGGGGGATGTATGTGTAGTTTGTGTGGGGGTATGAACAAATGAGCTCATTTTTTTAAGGGTCAATCAGATGTGGGCTGGAAGTCCAATTGTTGGGGACAGTGTAGACTCAGGTAACAATTAGAGTAAGGTGGGATTTTCTCAAAGTGACCTGTAAGATGCTATGTTTCTGTTTAGGTCCTTACGGATATCCATGCAAGAAAAATCTAAAGCCTATCTAATTGTATTCATTTTACCTATTGAACTTCTGTATACGATTTAGTTTTTTAAAACACATTTAATTACTTAGAGTGCATACCCACACATACAGTGCACGCAGAAACACACAAGAGACACACTACTCCAGAAGAGTTTCTGATTCTGTGGACCCTGATCAGAGAACAAGGTCCAATGTTAAAGGAAAGATGCCTAGTTTTCAGGTCATTCTCCAATCTCAAAACCTTTGATTAAATTGCAGTCATAACTCATGATCTACCAAGAGTGTCCAGTTGCTAAATAGCTCAAAACCCCACTGAGTCAGCAAAATGACTCCCTGAATCCATGGACCATGTAATAGTGTACTTTGCTCCTAGGAGAGCCCCTCAGGCCTGCCTTCATTCTACAGCCTATTTATTCTTACTTTACATGTGACTGTAAGAGACAATGTGGCAAAAAGACTGAGTCCAGTGATATGGGTGAGACTCAGCTTTGCCAGGGGTAACTCCTGTAGTTTTCACCATCTCCGTTGCCCTCTCTTGCCTCAGTTTCCTCTCAGTAGGGTAGTTCTGCGTCAAGCGTTGGCAAACTTTCTGTAAAGAGCCAGATAGTAAGTATGTCATTCTCTGCTGCAGCTGTTCTGTTCAACTCTGGCATAGACAGTATGTAAACGAGAGTGTGGCTGGGCTCCAGTCAAACTTTATGAAAACAGATGGTGAGCTAGATCTGGCCTGTGGGCCATACTTTGCTAGCTACCCCCTATTCTACAGAATCGCTGTGCACCTGTCCAACTCAGAAGATTTGTGATTTAAAATGATATAGAATCTAGTAAATTTTCACTAAGATATTAATAGATGATGCTGGCTTGAAATACATTTGCTTTTGAACAGGGAACACTATCTTAACTCAAAGGCACACGATTTCACGGGAGACTTTCAGGCATCTGGGTCAGGTAGCAGGAGTGGCAGTGTTATTTTTGATTCAAGGATCTTCGGAGGACCTTGAGATTATGGCAGGTTGGAAGTTACTTGGCCAGTCTGTATGTAAGGTCAACCTGAGGGAGCCGTTAGCATTTGAGGGTCTCTGCGAAGCCTTTCTGGAATTGCCTACTTGCTGGGACAGCTGGGAAGCCACAAGGGGAACAATGAGCCCTGTTCTTGGAACTGTAAATAATGAACTGACTGCAGTAGTTCTGCTCCATAGGGCCCCATAGTGACTGCTATTCAATTGTAAATATCCCCTCCCTGCTGCTGTAAGGTAGGGCAGAGTCATTGCTATATATTATGCTAAATATTCCCTGGAATCCAACTGCAGAAGAGAGAGAGGACAAAGCAGGCGGCATAACAAACCCATTAACTTGCCGTACATCTGTTTCTGTCTCCCAATAACTCAAGGTGCTAAGACAGCCCATGCCTTCCTTTTGAGACACATGGATGTTTTTATAGGTATGGAATGCATATATGTGTATATGAACGCACTGCTATTTGATTCCTTCAGTGGTACCTTTCTAGAGATGAGAGACCGCCTTATGCCATTTATTTTCTCTGCAGTGTTTTTCCTCTTTCACTTGGTCTTGTTCTGCTTCAGCTGATTCAGAGCCTTTCCCCTGAGAAGGTATTGAATAGCTAGGGAGATATTTCAGAGATGCTTAAATTAAAATTCATTTTGCATCTAGTGCCCATTGCTGTCACCAAGATCTTAGCTTGGATTCCTAACCAAGTTCTATAGTAACTCTTTTTCTAGATGTGATCCTTTTATTTGCCAGTTTCCTAGATTGATTCCTTACTCAGGCTTGCTTTTTGGGACTTGGAAATCCTGAACTCTGAACTATAACCTGGTCCCCAGGATGCCTGTTTCTGCATCCATTCTTTGAACTTGATCTCTAGGCTTTTTTGATTCCTACTAAACTTTTGAAACTTTTCCTTGCTGGACACTGGATAGAACAGTGCTGTTCAAAAAGTAAATTTAATAGCTTCAATACTTAAAGGGGACCCTAGAAAGCATTATTAACACTTCTCTTTTAAGATGACTGTTGTGAGGCCAGAGATGTTGCCTAATTGGTCAGTGCCATTGAGATTCCATCCAGAGGTCAGCCTTCCTCCTGCTCCTTACCATCTTCCTTCCTGGGAAGATTCTTTCCTTCCCCTGTGTTTGTTTGTTTGTTTTTATTACATTTATTTATTATTGAGAGAGTGAGCATGACTGGAGAAGGGTCAGAGAGAAAAGGAGGCACAGAATCTGAAGCAGGCTCCAGGCTCTGAACTAGCTGTCAGCACAGAGCCTGATGTGGGCCTGAACCCAGGAACTGTGAGATCATGACCTGAGCCAAAGACGGACACTCAGCTGACTGAGCCACCCATGCGCCCCACTCCTTCTCCTGTGTTTGCGGAAAGTGTGTTTCCTCAAAGCCTCTCATGACTTGGTTCCAGCCTTACGTTAGGAAATGAATGGTTCTCAGAAACGTTGACGTAGTCTGGGGTGTGTTAACATCATGCCTCCAATTCTTCAAAGTGCCATTAATTTAAAGATGTGTTTGTGGCACACATTTCCCAAGTGTCCAGGTAAGATACAAGAGGTAATTTCTCAGCACAGCATGATACAACTTAAAAATGGAACACAGCAGTGGGCATCCATGCTGTTAAAAAGCCTTTAGTCTTCCCGTCCTTGGAGAATTTTTCACTCTTTTTTTTCCCAATAAACCCCAGCCTACAGACATATTGTCCAGATATGTCTCAGTTTTATTACCAAAAGTCCCTTCATATCGCCCCTTCTATAAGGCTTCTTTCAAGTGCCCTAAATCCTATTTACTCCTGTGGAGCCCTGCAGCTCTCTTTTTCTTTGTCATATACTCATTGATCAAAGTCCAGATTCCACCCAGATGTCAGCCTCTCCCTCCACCCACCATCTTCCTTGCTGGGCACACCACTCCATTTTAGTACATTTGGCAAAAAGGTCTGTTTCCTCACATCCTGTATTTTTTGTAGTAGTCTTATGAAATCATTCTAATAAGCCAGGTTGCCCCACATAAAGTGAGGAAACTTGTGAGTTTACATACCTCTGTTTTCTTTCTCACTTTCTTATACCTAGAAAACAGGCAGCGACTTTAGACTCACATTTCAGACTTCTTCCATTTTTAAGTCAATATTTTGAAAAATTTCCAAAAAAAATAGATCATTGTCTTTGAGGGAGAGATGGAAAAGAATCTTTATGTTAGTTCTCCATGGTGAGAGTTTAGCCTACGTCAGATATACATTTACACCTTCTTATATTTTCTTCTCCTTAAATGCTTCTCCAACTTTCGCTGACCCAACGCAGAGGTAGGTAGAGGGCTCATGAATCCCCTTAGCTTGTTTTCACCTCTCCTGATGGTCTGTGCTGTGGAGGGAGGGTGTCGTTGGGAATCTATATTCTTGAATTCCAACCCTCACTCTGCAAATAACTTACCTGTGTGACTTTAGTTAAATCATTTTACCTGTTTGGAATTCAATTTCCTGAAGGAATACTTTGGCAGCAAAAACAAACAAACAAAAACAGAAAACAAAACAAACAAAAACAGAAAAATCGAGCAATTGTAGTTTAATCAAATAGAAGATTATTCTCTCCCTTAACTCGGTGTCCGACCTTTGGCAGCCTCTGCTGGTGTTTCAGTAGCTTTGTAGCCTCAGGCCAGCAATTCTGCAATGCTCCTGGCTTGGCCTTAATGTCTCAATATGCAAGTTGTAGCTCTAAGCCTGGGGTCTGCAAGTAGACCAGGAAAAAGGGGAGGGAAGTAGTTCTCTGCTTCTGGCCCTTTCATCAACAAAAGGAAGAGCCATCTCAGAAGCTCCCAGAAGACTTTTAATTATTTGACAGAATCACATGAATACCCCAGCTGCAAGGAAGGCCTAAAACCTTAGCTGTTCAGTCTCTGTGGTGGAGGCAGGGAGAAGAAAGGGATCGTGATTACCTGTTGAGTTCGCCAACCCACAGCGTCTACCATACCTTCCTCGTATATAAAAGGCTGAGGTTTTGCTACAAGTGATCTCCAAGACCTCTCGCAGCTCCAACTGTTTGTGAATCTCTGAATAGGGAGGAAGGTTTCAGTATGTGGCATCTCTTTTGTGTGTATTGCAGTTCCTGGTTCCTATGCAAGTCTGCCCCCAGGGAAGTGTCCTCTAATACTATTCTAGGCACAGGTTGGGAGAGGGGTTGGGGAAAGAGCTGCACCTATGTGGCCTTCTCCAGACAGTAATGTATTTATTACATGGTAGCACGATGTCATCCCCAGAAGGAAACAGAGGAGGCCAGTATTCATAAGACAGTGTTAGTTTGACAATTCTAGGAAAGGGAGAAGATGAGAATATCTACTGAGACAGGAATATTCCTAAGAGACGTAACACACATACTGGTATTACATGATGATTTTCCAGTTAAACTTATTTTCATGACTTTGGATTTTAGAACATTTAGAAAATCAAGAGAAAAGCATTTTTGTTTAAAAAAAATTCCTTTTTGGGGCACCTTGGGGGCTTAGTTGGTTGGGCAGCCGACTTCGGCTCAGGTCATGATCTCATGGTCCATGGATTCGAGCCCCGGGTCAGGCTCTGTGCTGACAGCTCAGAGCCTGGGGCCTACTTTGGATTCTGTGTCTCCCTCTCTCTCTCTGCCCCCCTCCAGCTTGCACTCTGCCTCTCTCTCTTTTAAAAATAAATAACCATTAAAAGTTTTTTTAAATTCCTTTTCCCATATCAGTGAGATCTTACAGACTTCTGGCACAGGATGAGGGGAAGGGGGACTGGAGGAAGATGGTCAGAAGTTTCAAACTTCCAGATATAAGATAAATGTGTACCAGGGATGTGAGGTACAACCTGACTGGAACCAACGCTAGTGCTTGATATACAGGAAAGTCGTAAAGAATAAATCCTATGAGTTTTCATCATAAGGAGAACATATTTTACCTGGTTTTTTTTTTTCTTTCTTTTTCTTGTGTCTGATTAGATGAATATTGGCTGAACCTATTGTGATCATCTCACAGTGGATGTAAATGACACTGTGATGCTGTAGACCTTAAACATATACAGTGGGGCATGTCAATTATTTCTCAATAAAACTGGAGAAAAATTTCATTCGCCTTCCCTCACATATCCAATGATGCATGGTTACAGGCTTCCATGCATCCCATTTCGTGCCCTGAGTTTTTCAATCACCATAATCAGGTTGTTATTATTTTGCAGAAAGAGATGTAAGAGGAAGAGAAATGGGAATGACTAAATGAGATTATAGAAGAGTGGAAAAAGAGATAGGATAATTCTGGCATCCTATTGAGAAACTTGCTTCCTTCATTGTCTGTATTCAAGTTGTGTGATTTCAAAAATGGGATCCTAGAAAAGAAAAGTGGGCTCTGGCTACTGAGACAGGGGGTTCTCTTCAGGAATCCAAAATAGGTACTTAACATCCAAATACTTCTTGACTCTTCTTTTTTTTTTTAAGTTTTTTTTTTTATAACATTTATTTATTTTTGAGAGACAGAGAGAGACAGATCATGAGCAGGGGAGGGGCAGAGAGAGAGGGACACACAGAATCAGAAGCAGGCTCCAAGCTCTGAGCTGTCAGCACACAGGCTGACGCAGGGCTTGAACCCACAAACTGTGAGACCATGACCTGAGTCAAAGTCAGACATTCAACCAACTGAGCCATCCAGGCGCCCCACTTTTTTGACTCTTCTTAACCACTTGTAGGAAATAACTTTGACCTACTGTGCTCGTCTCCCTTTGCGTTTCTGAAGAAAGCTGCTTTATAATATTTCTTTAGTAGGACTTATTTGCTTGCTATATGCTTTAAGTCCCTTTTGAGAGGAAAGTATGCTTTCTTACCAGGAAAGGATCCTTCAGGACCACACACACACAAGCCGATGGGAACCAGGCAGAGTATATAATGTGTGATTTCCTCAGTGAGAGATAACAATGGTAGACGGGTGTTCACTGGAGAGACCTTGTCCTCAGATCTCCATTTGTCTCATGTTAGATGAATTGGTGGGTGTTGGAGTCTCTCTCCCAGTACACATGTGTATGCATGGTATGTTGTGAGTTCATACAGGTATTTTTCTAACTAAAATTCAGGACTGTAAGATAACTTCCATGTTACTGTTGGGATATTGTTTTCCATGGATATCTTTTGTTTCTGAAAATGTTGAAAGCAGAGATATTGACCATCTTTGTTCTCAACTACCTTCTGAAGGATATTTGTATAGCACAAAACTTTAAAAGATAAGATAATGTCTCTCTAGAACACAGGGTGGATTTGTTTACTGTCTAATGTAAAAAAAAGATAATGTCCCTTCAGGACAAAGGCTAGCATATCAGGCAGGGTTCTTAAGAGAAACAGAACCAATAGGATAGATACTTTAAGGAAAAAAAAAATAACTTTGGTGCATGTGATTGTGGGGGCTGCTGACAAGTTAAAAATCTCTGTGGCAGGCCAGCCACAGATCTGAAAACTCAGGCAGGAATTGATGTTACAGTCTTGAGGCAGAATTTTCTCTCCAGTGTTTACTCTTATCTGTGAGATTTCTTTTTAAATGTTATTTATTTTTGAGACAGAGAGAGATAGCATAAGCAGGGGAAAGTCAGAGAAAGAGGGAGACACAGAATCTAAAGACAGGCTCCAGGCTCTGAGCTAGCCATCAGCACAGAGCCTGACACGGGGCTCAAACCCACGAACTGAGAGATCATGACCTGAGCTGAAGCTGGACGCTCAACCAACTGAGCCACCCAGGTGCCCTTCCAGTGTATACTCTTAAGGCCTTCAACTAATTGAGCAATCTCCTTTACTTATAATGAATTGATTGTAGGTGTTAATTATTATCTATAGGACACCTTTACAACAATACTTATGTAAGGATTTGACTAAATTACTGGATAATTGTCACTTAATACTATGGTGAGGAAACTAACCATCACAAGCAGGTTTGCTTGCAGACTATTATAAAAGATTCAGTTTTCCTAAACTGTAGGTTACTCAGCTGTTGTGCAGACTTACTATATGTGCATGGACCTAGGTCCTCTGTGTCCATATTATGAGTTTTGAGGGGGAAGTAGAGAGAATTGGTGCAAACATAATTAATGCTCATGCTTCTGGCTGTAAATAACACTAATTAGTGAAGTATTTTGTCTCTGGCCCAAAGTTTTTTCCATCAGCACCCATGAGGCTGTGGTGAGCTTACCTGTTAGCTTTCAAGTAGGGCAAAATTTTAGACACTTCGCAGTTCTTGACAAGTCCATACCTTTTTCCTTTCACTCTTCGAATTTTGGTTCCCAAGAACAGGAACAAAGTGGATATCAGAATTAGAATGTCCCAGAGATGTCTGATGGATTAATATCTGAGTCTTGATTTCCACTCAAGTCATGATTTCATGGTTTGTAAGATTGAGCCCCGCATCAGGCTCTATGCTGTGTGGAGCCTGCTTGGGATTCTCTCTCTCTTCTTCTCTTTCTGCCCCTCCTCCACTCATGCTCGCTCTCTCTGTCTCTCAAAATAAATAATCCTTAAAATAAAGAATTAGAATGTTCCTTAATTACTCAGTTACTTTTTCCCACTTTACTCACACCATTGTCTTAGTAGTAGTAATGACACCACTCAGTATTGTGATTGTCATGAATAGTTCATTTATGGCACGAGGTGCATATCTTTTGTGTGTCTTCTATCTAATCTCCTCTTACTTTCTTAAGTCTACATTGTCATATTACTTAGTCATTACATTCTCCCTTTATACCTTCATTTAGTCTTAGTTTTACAAGTAGCTAGACACCTAATACCACCGTTTCTCACGCTGGTGTCTCTCTAGCAGTTGTGGTCATCTGAGGTTTGTTCTGTGGTAAATTCCTCAGGAAAGTCTTCTGGGGATGGTATGGCAATAGGACACGAATCCTTTTATGCTCATAACAATCTGTGTGTTTTACATTTGAAGGTCAGGTTTGTAATAAAATTTTTGTCTCACATTTTCTTTCCTTGTATGCCTAAAATACATTACTCAGTATTCTTCTGGCATAAGATATGCCTTTCAAAATATCTGATGATAATTTTATTTCCTTTTCCTTGTAAGTCACAGGATTTATGCATAGGTGGCCAAAGGTTATTTTTTTCTTTAAAGTCCAGGAAATGTATTAGGGTATATCTTGGTGATAGTTGATAGTCTTAGGTTTATGGTGTTCTCTTTCAATATTATAAGCCTTCTTTTTTTTTCCATGAAATTTTTTTATGAACTAAAGTTTTTAGTATTTGTTAGTATTTATTTTTATTTTCTTTAGAAAATGCTATTATTTATATGTTGGACCTTCTTTGCTTCTCTTTAATAATTGTCCCTTTCTTTCAAACTTTTTAAAACTCTTTTTATGACATTTTCTTTATACTTGCTTTTCTCTTACAGCATTATTTGTTGTGATCATTCTCTTTGGTTTTCTTTCTAGTTTACTCTTCTCTTGTATATTTTTAATTTTTGAGTTTACACCTAGTTTCTGAAAGATCTAATTTTGATTTTTGTGCTTTATGGTTGCTTTTTAAATGTTTGTTTATTCATTTTGAGAGAGGGGGTGTGAAGGCAAGCATGGGAGGGGCAGAGAGAGGGAGAGAGAGAGAATCCCAAGTAAGCTCCATGCCTCCAACACACAGCCCAATGCAGAGCTCAATCCCACAAACTATGAAATGATGACCTGAGCCAGAATCATAAATTGGATGCCTAACTGACTAAGCCACCTAGGTGCTTCATTGCTTTTTATTGTTTCAATCTATCTATCTCCCTACCTATACAAGTACACATACACACACACACACACACACACACACACACACACACATAAATGATCACACAATATGATTAGTATATAGTAGTCTTAGTAGTACATATACATATATACTAATTTTGAATTATTTTTACAGTTTTAATTCACCTCCCCTTCTTTTGTTCAAGCATGTTTTAATGATTTCATTGTTTGCAGGGATATTACTCTATTTTTCTTTCTTCTGTTTTCATAGTATCTTGGTATGCTTGGTATGGAACTTGATTGCAAGCTTTTACACTGCAGAGATTAATATATTTCAGTTTTCCTAAATATTTAGAAGTACATTCAAATAGTTTTCTTCATGAAAATCTTTCTGTTGCTTTGGTTGAACATCCAAAAATATAACGGCTCACAATCTGAGATTTCCTAGTGCTATTATCTTTCCCCAGTTTTATTTAAATGTTTGCTTTCCTTTTTCTCTATTGTTCCAGTCCCATGGAATCTTCAATCCTAACTAGATTATTCTCAGTATGGCATGAGCTGGCATCATAAGTTCATAAGGGCTAGACTGCTACAGCCCTCAGCTCTTCTCACAGGTCCCTCATACTTATTATGTTGGGGTCCGTAAATTCACTCACCATACTTCTCAGCGAAGTCCTATTTCTTATATTGGAGTTTTTATATTCTCAGGTTCATCACATCTCTGATCACTCCTTCTGCTTTCTCCCATACAGATGCCAGTAACCTACAGATCTTGTGCTGTTAGTTGATTCATATGTATATCTTGTCACACAGCTTTGTTTAAAATGTTTGTAAATGTTTAGTTTTTCTCTCTAGTTGCTATTTTTTTTTAATTTTTAACATTTATTTATATGGAGAGACAGAGACAACACAAGCAGAGGAGGGGCAGAGAGAGAGAGGGAGACACAGAATCCAAAGGAGGCTCCAAGTTCTGAGCTGTCAGCACAGAGTCTGATGCAGGGCCCAAACCCATAAACTGGGAGATCGTGACCCAAGCCAAAGTCGAATGCTTAACCTACTGAGCCACCCATGCACCCCACAGTAGCTCTATTTTTATATAGGAATTCCGAAAAACCAGAGACTGTGTGGCCACTACAACTATCCTCTTTCCAGAATTATCCCACCTATTTATTTTTTATTTAAAAAAATGTTATGGAGCATCTGGGTGACTCAGTTGGTTAGGAATCCAACTTTTGGTTTTGGCTCAGGTCATGATCTCATGGTTCTTGGGTTTGAGCCCCATATTAGGCTTTGCTCTGAAAGCACAGAGCCTGCTTGGGAGTCTCTTTCTCTGCCCCTCCCCTGCTTGCTCTTTCTCTCAACATAAATAAATAAAGTTAAGCAATTGTTGTTTGTTTTTTTAAAAAGAATTTATTTTTTTTAACAGCTACCATAATGTAGATGCTGGAGATTTAAAAGTGAACAGGGTGCTACATGCTATGTCTAGGTACTAGTGCAAAATTTAGAAAAACTTTGAATGCTGTGTTATTATTCCCTTTAGTTTTTTATTTTTAATTATTAGTTAAATTGTTTTATAGGGATGATATACACACAGGAAAGTGTACATTTCTTTTTTATTTAAAAAATTTTTTTAACATTTATTTTTGAGAGACAGACACAGAGCATGAGTAGGGGAGGGTCAGAGAGAGGGCGAGACACAGGATACAAAGCAGGCTCCAGGCTCTGAGCTGTCAGCATAGAGCCTGATGTGGGGCTTGAACTCACAGACTGAAAGATCATGACCTGAGCTGAAGTTGGCCCCTGCAACTGACTGAGCCACCCAGGCACCCTAAGAAAGTACACATTTCTTAAGTGTACAGCTCAGTGAATTCTCACAAATTGAACAAACCCATGTAACTAGTATCTATATTAAAAAACAGAATTTTCTCAGTATCTCCATTTGTGTCCTTCCTTCTAGATTTTTTGACTTATAATAGTATAGCGGTAACCAGTCTCCTGACATCAAACTGTGTATTAGTTTTATTTGTTTTTTGCTAGTTATGTGATTGGAATGAAATGTATTTTTTATCAGTCTGTTTTTGTTCAACGTTATTCTTATTATGATCATTGTTATTGCTGCATACAGTCATAGTTTTTATTTCTGTGTGAATAGACCACAATTTATCCATTCTACTGATTGTAAACATTTATATACTGATTTGGGACTATAATGAATAGTGGTATTATGAACATTCTAGTACATGTCTTCTGGTAAAAAATGTATGCATCTTTGTTAGGTATCTACCCAATTAAGGATGGAATTGCTGCGTCAAAAGTTAAGCATATATTCAGTTTCAGTAGATACTTTTAAACTTTTTCAAAGAGATTGTTCTGCCAATTAATGTTTCATTCAGTGCTGGGTAGAGAAAAGCCATGACCAAAACTGACCTTTAAGACAATCGTTCATGGAATTCTTTTTAAGAGTCAATTGGAAGAGAGAAACAATGAAAATAAAGAGACTAGTTTAACTCTTATAGAAGACAGTAAGGGTTAGAGTATATTAAATGGAATAAAAGTAAATGTATGAATAAGTGTCACTGTGTGCTCCTAGAATCTGCTACGCCTGTGTGAGGAAGAAACATAACGATAAGGTGTTTTTTTTTAACTTTTAACATTTATTTTGAGAGATAGAGAGTACTCACACACAGGGGAGGGGCACAGAGAGGGAGAGAGAGAATCCTAAGCATGCTCTGTGTCACAATGTGGAGGTGGAAGTGGGGCTTGATCCCATGACTGTGAGATCACAATCTGAACCAAAACCAAGAGCCAGATGCTTAACCAGCTGAGACACCCAGGTGCCCCATGACGGTTTGTATAGAGGTTTGAGGGGGATGAGGATGCTGAGTTCACATAGGCTATGCCAATGCAGAAAGAAAGATCTCAGTCTTACTTACATGCAGCTCTATCCCTCTGCCTAATTTCCCATTCTTATAAGCCTTGAGTTGATCCCACAGGCTTCCCAGAACCATGTAAATTAACAAATAAAAGACCATATATTTTTTACACGTAGCTAGTAATCCATTGATATCAATAATACAGGGTCCTGATAACATAAAACACCCATTGAGAAGAATCTGCAATTACTGCCTTCCACTTCACACTACTATATCATTTTTATTTTATGTCACACACAAAAGTTCTTTAAAGGAGCTAATCGAGATTGACAGCACCTGGGCCAGAGCTCTTCCCTGCGAGGTAAACAAGCGAACACCCACTTCTTTACGCCAAGGCAGTGCTGCACCTACCTGGATCCCTGTGTTCAAAGTCCAGTGCTCTGAATTGTAATGGCCTGAGGAAGTGTTCCCTGATGGCCTGAGGAAGGGAAAGTGACACCAGTAACTTCACATCATGTAGAAATCTTGTCTTTGGGTAGAGCTTTGCTATGTTCTACAGTTTTCTTCAATCTCTAAATACTGATGAAATTCGCATGTAAACAGACTTGTTGCCTCTTATAAGCCCATCTGCTTCTGCTACTAATTTTTCACCTGGAGCCCTAATTATAACTGACTCCAGGCAGACATGTCTATGACGTCACTGTCAGGAGATCAGGACTTCAGGTGGGAAATAAGGTGCTGGAGCAGATGGACATCCTCTGAGCAAAGATCTTGATGTTTAGTAAATATTCATTGCATAGAATGAGTGTGAAAGGAAATACTGAATATGGAAGGAAGAAAGTAACTACTAACTATACTGTATCCCCCTTTTTTCTTCCTTTTCTAAATTCTTACATGGCACCAGAAGTATAGTGCCATGAATTATAGGTATTGGAATAACACTTTTAGTAAGCTGGCTTCCCTAGGGTCCAGAATAATTAGTGGATATCCACTTGACTTTCAGATTAACAGGAAAATCTGGATCTCATAACATCAGCATCTCAAGAACAGCCAATGCAACAGCTAGAAGACACTTATAGGAGGAATCCATTGCAAAATTCATGTAGTATCGACCTCTTTCCACATTAAATGCAGATTTATAACAGATTTCACTCTGCTCCTATCATGATAAGTCCTGGGACCATTGTTACTGGAGGCAGGAGGAGATCTTCTTTTCCTTTAACGTGTCTGTATATAATGGGGATTCAGCCAATCAGCTGTCTAGAAAATACCTGAATGATGTCTGTCTGATACATGTGTTCTAAGAATACATAAAGTTTTTCATCAAAGATTATAGGATGAGATACAAAATTTTAACCAATACAGGAGGGAGATTAAGAATTCTAAGAGAGTCTCTAAGCAGTAAAAAATCCCAATTGCTGGTTAAACCCCTCCCCCCTTCTTTTTAAAAACTTGTTTTTCCAAATAACATCTTTCTTTTATGACTCTTCTATTGATTCCATTTGCTCATACTCCGTTATTGGTAGAGTAGGAGAGTTTATGCCAGAAGGAGTTAACACGGGGCATCTAATTAATTGAAGGGGCCTTGTTTTAGTCTGATTAAGCATCATACTTCCATTTCCAAAGATAAAGTTATAAATAGGATTGTTTTGTTTCTTTTCACTAGTTAAATGGGACTTGGCACAGTCAACCAGTCTCACAGAAAATGTATACAATCTATTGTCATCTTTGCTCTTTACAGGTTCAGTGAAGGGAAAAACATAAGGATCCATCGTCATAGAAGAATTATCCTTTCTCCCCACTTCAGGCAGGGTTTGGTGCTTGCTCTCATGGCATAAATGGTCAGGTATATATATCCAAAGAGCCTACAAGTCCTCAAGGAAGCTAGGTCTTTTCTTGACCATCAGAGAAGTAGGCTTCCCATTGAAGGTACATCCACACTGACCAAGTGAGCATATGTTGCCTTCACTGTCCTGAAAAATAATTCTCAAGATCTCTCTCTTATGGGATCATTTGGGTATAGGTGTACCTCTCATTACCGATTCTCAAGCTCAGGGTAAGTTGTCTATCATATCAAGAGTGAATGGCCATGCTGCACTTTCTCACTGTTCTTCTGAGCAGAAATATTCTTTGGAGACATTGGAAAAATTCAGGTGCACTTTCCCAGTTCTCATATAACATTGGAGACTAAATTCAAACTCTTGTAATTTCATCAGGTTGCATTAGTGGCTTTATCCTCAAGTACTACTGGCTTTCACTACTTATGGGGATAATCTCGTGATCAAAGACGAAACTTTTTGTTGTAAAATGGCATTTGTTTGGATAGTGCTTAGATACCAAGTGGGAGGAGTTTTTCTTGGGGGTCTCTTATTAAGACAGACTGGAAATAACGTGGAGCTACATGGGCAGGTTCAGAAGATAGCTAGGTCTCAGCAAACACATGAGAGGAGCTTAGAAATGCAGAGGGTAAGACCATCTTTGAAAAGGAAATGAGACAATTTTTTTCATGGTGGCAACACGATTTCTTCGTAAGAGCCCTCAGCTCGCAGATAGTGGACAAAATCCTAAGTTATAGAGCTCAGGGTCATATCTTTATAAAACAGGAAGAAGATAAAAAATGAAATGCAGGTAAACTAGGGATTTCAACTTTTTAAAACAAAGCCAGAGGGGGACGCCTGGGTAGTCAGTCAGTTAAGCATCCGACTTTGGCTCAGGTCATGATCTCATAGTTCGTGGGTTCAAGCCCCACATCGGGCTCTGTGCTGACTGCTCAGAGCCTGGAGCCTACTTCAGATTCTGTGTCTCCCTCTCTCTCTGCCCCTCCCCCACTCATGCTGTTTCTTTTTGTCTCCATAATAAATAAAAACATAAAAAATTAAAAACAATAAAACAAAGCCAGAGGGTAAAAAATTTACAAAGTGCAAGTAAACAAATATGTATATGGACACACACACACACACACACGCACACGCACAATTCATTTTCTACTAATCTTGGAAGAATTGGATTTTCTTGCCCATAGATTCTCTTACATCACCTAAAAGTAAGCTCACACTAGTGACAGATTGTGGTTATAATGTGATCTACCTCCTCTCTTGCGGGGGACCAGCCCACACACCAGAGTCTAAGGGTCCTGAGTAGGGGGTTGGTGTCGGCGAAATATCTATAAGACAGAACACAGACAACATGAATAGTGGAAGAGACCACACTTTACTGTGAAACTTGGTGTCTTATATACCATAGGTGATTACATCTCTTTTAATGATTACATTGTTTGCAACTTCTTAGGAATCACATGTTTTAGAAAAATCATTGTTTTCATGGAAGAGAAAACAGAAAATTAAAGACAGGAATGAGGTACAATACAGAAGATCAAAAAACATAATTCATCACTCAAAATACATCAGTGGGGGTCTTATTTTGCATATATAGTGTAATATTAACTGAAGCTTATGACAAGGCTATTTTTCTTTAAAAGTTCAAACAATAGTCTGTGAGTAAGGTTCCTCTAACCAGGGAGGAAGTTTCAATCAAAAAGTCTGCCCATTTACTGAAACCACAATTACCAAGAGGCATGAATAATAGAACTAACTCCAGTCTCTGATCCATTTTGGTCAAGCAGTCAAGCGCACACATTTTCAAGTAGGGGAATCAGGGTCCCAATAGGTCACACAGCACTGCACCCCAGTCTCCCAGGACCTATGTTCTTTTTGTCCTGATCCTCAAATTGGGCGAGGGCCAACCGTTATCCAGGGTAGCACCTTCCTAGACAAAGCTAGGGACTTTGCGATTACATACGCTCCCGCTGAAGGCTTTGGCGTCACAGTGGAATCACCTCCGCAGGCTTTTTGGCTGGATGGGCCCCAACACTCTCTTGCCCTTATGCCCTCATCCAAGGTGTTAGAATAAAATAGTTGACATTTCAGGCTGAGGCAGAAAAAGAAGTCTAGTCTGGTTAAATATAGACTGGTCTGAGACTTTCTTTTTGTCATCACAGCTTCTGAGAAAATTAGTACCCTGGTTTCACTGTCTTCGTTTGGAAGCCTTGATTTAGAAGAAACATCTCCAACTTCTTTTGTCCTCTAATATATGTTAGAACAGGATTTGGCATGCTTACTGGCCCAACTGGCTGGCTGACTGATGTTGTAAGTCAAGTTTATCGACCACGCCCATTTCTTTCCTCACTGTTATCTATGGTAGCTTTCATACTACAGATGAAGATTTTATATCCTGCAAAGCCAAAACTGTGTCTCTCTATAGAAAAAGACCTAGTGGAAACCTCTCTAGTTTCTATCATTAGAGTCTTGGTAAACTTTACCATGAAGTCCCAGTAGGGAACCGAAAAGTCTCCAAACGTCTTTTAATTATTTTCTGTGACATTATAAAGAGATTAGGGTTTTGAGGGCAAAAGATCTGAGTTCTCGTCTCAGTTCCAGCACTTATTTTTAAGATCTATGACAAGTTTCAGAACTTCTCTCCACTTCCCCTGTAAAATCAGTTTGAAGACATGTATTTTACGGGATTGGTGTGGGGACTAAAGTACCTGACAAATCCAAGGCACTCGACAGACATGATTACTTCCTCACGTTGTCCCGCCTGTAACCTGTTACGCTGCCACACCCTTCTCCCTGCTCCACCTGGTTTAAGAATTTGGTGGACCTTATATTCTTGCTGATTGTGTTATGTAAACCTTTAGTTAGGAGGCGGGAACAAATTTGTATGAAAGGGGATTTCGTGACCTTCCTTTTGGAGACATCCTGGAGATTTAAGCAGACTGTTGGCATCTCTTTCCGAGGATTGGCCCCGGTCATCATGTGCTAGATACTGTCCTCATTTGTTCTCCAAAATAACAAATTAACCTTGTTCCTCTCTATCAAGAAAAAGATATCAAATAGAGGGGTTCCTGACTCTAACCTTTCTGCCTATTGAAAAGGAGAGGTGTTAGCATCATCTGGACAAAACTTTCTTACTGAATATTCTTATGACCTTTGTGGCATTTGAGTAGAAACCAAGATGAAAAGAAAAACGTTTCTCTTGGAGGGCTGTATAATGATCCCAACGTAATGAATCCGACTTAGTAATTTTATATTTTGTAAATAAGTGAGGATGTCCTAGAAACAGTTACAAGCCTTTATCGTTGTCGATGGCCTTCATACATTGCTTCAAAGGGCTTCAGAGTAGAAGGCCGGGGCCCACCCATTGCTCCACTGACAGAACTAACTTCATCCTGATATGAGCAGTCCCTGTCTTTAGGCGACGTAAGACAACTTGTTTGTTCTCGCTGCTCTTTCTCTTCAGTTTTCCATTAGAGTCTCTAACTGGCCATTTACACCACTTTCAGACATTGTGTACTATCATAGGATAAATAAATTTTTAAAGTGTAATATATGTAGCCAATCCACAATTAATGAAGGGGTCTCCTTAATTTTGTCTTGAAGTTGGTTGTTAGGCATTCAAAATTTGTTTTCCCATAGAAAACTATTACAAAGCAAGAACAGGTTTTTAATTTAGACCACCGGATTTTCTTCTTTAGAGCGGTAGATGCATCTTAAAATCCGTTTAAAACCATTTTCTCGTGCACAGTGTTATTTCTCTGTAGAAGCCATTTAAATTTTCCAGTCTTCCATACTGTGAACATAGCCATTCTCAGCAGAAAGCCTCCCCTTTGCACCAGGTCAGAGAGGAAGGCAAGGACCAGCTGAGGTCCCAGGGGTAGCAGTGACTGAAGTGAGGAAAGGAGGAGAGGAAGTGTCCATGGTAACCACAGTGCAGGGAGCTCAGTCCCCAAGCCTTGGGCACCTTTTGTTTCTCAAGTGAGGGGAGGAAGATTCTGAGTGTCCTCAGTGGGAGCAGGACGAGTTAAGAAAGCTCCAGCATTGCCTTTGGAGGCTGCAGAAGGGGAAGTAGTTGTATAAAGGGATTTGTAATTAAGCGTCATTCATCTTCTAATGATGTCCACGTTTTGTGTCTTATATTAGTCGTTCATCTGCACCTCTGAACACAATGCCAAGCAAATAGTAGACTTTTAATAAAAACTGAATTGTCCAGGGAGATCATCCTTGGAAGGGTAAAAATAAGTCACTTTGGCTAGGATCTAGCGAAAATAATCCTGCTCAAATTTATATTTTACTCTCTAGAGGGTTGTAAGCTTGCAAATGTTTGCAAACATTTACATACTGTGGTCTACAAGAGCAGGGCAGAAACTGTTGATGGAATAAAATTATGGGTGTAAGTTCCCTGGTCAGAGACTAGATTAGAAAATCTGCTACCCCAACACACTCGTAATTCAAAACCACCAGCCAAGAAGCAATAGAATAGAGAGGACAATTGTTCTCATTTCAGAACCAAATGGAACTTGATTTAAATTATAGGTCTGCACACCATGGGCAGGTTCTGTTTTCTCAAAAATCTCCATTTGTTTATGGGTAAAATGGAAGTACTCTTAGGAAGATTTCTACATTAGATTGTGGAAGAGCAACTGAGATATAAAATGTAAGGTGCCTACTGCATAGTACGAATTGAATAAACGCTAGTTTATAGTATTACTCACTTTTAGAAAACGTTATGTAAAGATTCAATGAAAGCCTTCCTACAGATGCTCAGAGTAGAGGTGCATCTGGGGCAGGAATCCGTTTCAGATCTCTTCCACCATGTCGGAACTCCCTTGAATGCTGATCACAGCCGTTTCAGCTAATCAGGGTGAGAGACGTAGAGGAGAGAGAGAATGAATATGAAGAGGCATGAGGAGTGATAATCACATCTTCCCTGTGGTTCGTGTCACCCACCATGGCTTCCACAGCCATTGTACTTGTACTCCAGGCTGCTCTATTATTAGTTTTGGCTGCTGTTTCTCCTCCAGCTGCGTGTCCATCAGGGTCCATTGCAGAATACCAATCTGTCCTCACATGGCACAAAAGCAGTGCGGCAGTTTATTAAAAAATATCCCCAGAACTCTAGGCTTCCAATAATCTTGATCCCCCACTGTTTAGAAGACGTTGTTGCAAAAGTTTCCAAGCTTTCCTTTGTTATCTGCTTCTATTAGTCACACTTGGAGTTTGTTGCTCTGAACTAACTAGCCCCACAGCTAACCCTTTAACAAAACATCGTGCCCTTGATGGCATTGTTTCCTTTGCAGATGGAAGTCAAGGCTGTGTCTTTGAATTTGAGATGATCATTTCATTCATCTTGGAAATACATGCACAGGTCATCTTTCATCCCCTGCCTTCAAGTCATGGTCGCTAAGTGAATATGTCATTATCTCACCTGTCACCTATACCACAGCTTTTTCAAGAACTGCATGTTGGGGCACCTAGGTGGCTCAGTCGCTTAAGCATCAGACTTCAACTCAGGTCATGATCTCTCGGTTTGTGGGTTCGAGCCCCGTGTCAGGTCCTGTGCTGACAGCTAGCTCAGAGTCTGGAGCCTGTCTTCATATTCTGTGCTCCCTCTCTCTCTGACTCTCCCCTGCTCATGCTCGCTCTCTCTCTCTCTCTCTCTCTCTCTCTCTCTCAAAAATAAAGAAAAGAAAAACATTTTAAAAATTAAAAAAAAAGGACTGCATGTTTATGACATCATGGCATAAAACTGCCCCATGCTTGCTTCTGATTTCTCTCTTCACTTCTCTGAATTGCATTTTTATTAACCCATATCTCCTATGTTTTCGTATCTGTTTAGACATCTTAGCTGTACCCCCCCTTCACCCCTGGGAAATCATATAGAAGCACATATCTGTGACATGTGGAAATTTGTCACCTTCCAGCTTCCTGCTTTCCTGGGGCATTTCCTTTCGACACAACATAATTCAAGGTTGTCTGCTATGTGGACTTTTAGTATTTTCAGAAATGTTCACTCTTAGAGTTCTTAAATCATCAGTATGCTTGCAAATTCCTCTTCCTCCTTCTTCCTGTCCTCACAGTCATCTGGAAGAATTTGACAAAAAGCAGTTAGCTGACAAACATCAACTCATTGTTATGATTACTGGGAGTCAGGTGGACTGAGAGGGAACTGGAACAGAAGGAAAAATGGAGGGGAGCAGCAGTGGGGAGTGGACTGGGTTCTGGTACATGCCAGAACTGTCTTAGAGTCCTTATAGACATAAACACAATTAGTTCTTGTACTACTGATTTGAAGTAGGTGCATGAATGAGAATATTGTAGTGTATGTACCATGAAGACTGATTAACTGGGTTCTAATCCTAGCCCCTCTACTAACTAATTATGAGGCCTTGAGAAAGTTAATTCTCTATTATCTGTTTCCTCATTTACAAGAGGAAGCTGGTAATACTTACTTTGTACAATTTTCCTAAGAATTAAATGTGTTAATACATATAAGCTATGCAGAACACATCCCAGTATATAAAAAGCATTGCTTGGGGCACCCGGGTGGCTCAGTGAGTTAAGCAACTGGCTTCCAGTCAAGTCATGATCTCACGATTCGTGGGTTTGAGCCCTGCATCGGGCTCTGTGCTGACAGCTAGCTCAGAGCCTGGAGCCTGCTTCAGAGTCTGTGTCTCCCTCTCTCAACAACCCTCCCCTGCTTGCACTGTCTCTCTCTCTGTCTCTCAAAAATAAATAAAAGACAAAAAGAAAGCATTTATTAAGAGTTAGTTATTATTACAATTACTTAATGGTTTTAAAAACTGTTTTCTTGCCTGGAGGACCTAGCCATGGCAATAGGATATTTCCACCAAGGATGGAGCAGCCTGACTATGGACTTCCACAGTTCTCTAGGCAGAGACCCCTAAACGTCATTGTCAGCTGCCCTTCTAGTGACTGGAGGAAAGCAGGACACTCTTGCGCCCCGCCTTGTGCGGCAGTGATGCCAGTAGCTTCTCATACTCTGTTCAGTGACAGATTTTGGCATATGTTTCAAGAGCATTTCAACCTCTTTTGCATATTATTACCATAAACTGCTAAATCCCTTGTTACTGGAAGCAAAATGGGAGCTAATTAAGCATAATCTTTTTGGGAAAAACCCCTGTTTGGGCTTTTCTGAGTGGGACAGGCTCTATTTTATAATTCCTTTCTGATAATTCCCCACTCCCCATTTAGAACTCTTTCATTATTTATTAACTCAAGAAAAATACCCATGAAAGATCCCCTGGGTAGATGAAATACAGTTGAAATAAAGTACATTTTCTTATTAGAAGTCTTATCCATTCTGGTGCTCACCAGGCTACAAACTTCAGAGGAAGAGAATGATTCAGCCCATCTCTGAATTCCTGTTGCTCCTTGAATCATTAAATTGTTCAGCCATTACTTGATATGTAATTGTTTGTGAATTAAGGTATCTTATTTTTAAATTATAAGTTCGATGAAGTTACAGATCATGCCATGTTTATTCTTCTTTATCATGCCTAGCAATCACTGGACTCATCCTTTACTTAAAAGCACAAGATTGTTTCACTCAACCTCCATCTCATAAAAGTGCCTCAGCTGCCCTTGTTCTGAAGACCCATATAGTTGACTGACTCCACCAGAATATCCACCTACCACCTCTCCATTTTCATCATACATGTGCTCTCGTTCTGTGAGCCTTCTCACTTTCTTGGAAATAGTGGGAAAGGCCCTTCCACCATAGGGTGGTGCTTCTACCATAAGGTCTTTGCACATACTATTCCTTCTGCCTCCGTTCTCATTATTGCCCTTTCTCCCACCAGGTTAACATCTATTCATTCTTCAGATACTTCCTCAATGTCCTCACCTCCACTAGTAAGTATAGTTCTTTGATATTAGCAGTCAGAAAATTATCTTAAATTCATTGAAGGTACTTCTGAATATTTGCAATTAAACTTTTATTAATGCACTTAATTGATAAATACCATTTTCCTAAGCTAGAAACTCCTTTAGGGGAGGAAGAGTTTTTGTTCAGCACTGCATCTCCAGCTTCCAACACAGCATTTAGCACACATGAGGGCTGCAGTGAACACTTCTGAGTTAACTAGTGCCCAAAATGTATTTCTTTTTCAGTGACTAAGGCCTTGGTTGTGATTAGTAGACTCAGTAAAGTCTTCTAGAACAAGGATTGAGTGTAGGGTTTCATGATGGGGTAGATGTAGTTCCAGGCTTAACATATACTGTGAATGGCTCTGTCTGGTATGCAGTAGACCAGCATGTCAAGGATAGGAGTAAAACTAGAGGTCACTTCCTGGTAGGTCATTCTGGTCTAGGTTGTGCATAAGTAGCAGTGTCAAGATAAGATGGCATGAATCAGGATAGCAAATTAGAAATAGGGTTAGGGAGAGAAGAAATCCAGATGATAGGTGAGAGATCTGGAATTCATTATAAGGTACTCATTTATTTATTAGAGAAGCATGATGTGCCAGACACTATACTAAGCACTTTAGATCTTTAGACAAATAATTGTTCCTTTTCTAGAGTCCTGGGGGATGTAGGGGTATAATTAATCATCATGTGTTGTGGAAAAGCCTATGAGAGGAATGCTGTAAGAAAGCAAATCTGTGGGTTTTATAGAGGCTTTTTGAAAAAGTAACAACTGAGTTGATACTTGAGGAGTGAACAGGAGTGAGGACATGTGTGGCAGACAATGAGGGAGATAATATAACTAATGAGTATCAGTGGGAAAGTGTAAAGACTGAGGAGTGTTCAGAATATTTGAGGAACTGGAAACCACTTATGGATGACTAGTTCCTGGAAGGCAAAACGAAGGTGGAGGGTTTAGTAAGCAATAAAGACATAAACTTGATTGGAAATTTGAGAAGCCATTGGAGAATGATCACACACATCTGTGATCTAAGCTGTGCTTAGTGGCTTTGTTATTGGGCACCTGAATGGCTCACTCAGTTGAGTGTCTGAGTCTTGGTTTTGGCTCAGGTCATAATCTCATTGTTCATGAATTTGCTTTGGGCTCCATGCGGGCTGCACAGAGCCTACTTGGGAATCTCTCTCTTCTTATCTGCCCCTACACTAGTCATTCTTCCTCCCTCCCTCTCTCTCTCTCTCTCTCTCTCTCTCTTTCTCTCTCCACTCTAACTCTCTCTCACTCTCACTCTTCTCCTCCTCTTCCCTCTCCCTCTCCTTCCCTCCCTCTCTCCCCACCCATCTTTATCTCTCTCCCTCCCTCCCTCCCTTCTCTCTCTTTCCTTCTCTTTCTGTCTCAAAATAAATAAAGTGGCTTTGCCCTTAGAGTGGGAAATGGGTGAAAGAGGAGCTGGACTGACTTCAGGGAGATCATTTAGGAAACATGAGTTTGTGAAAGTGATACACAGTCATGATAGGACAGAGGAGTGGTATTCAAATTTCAAGAGAGGAGATAGAATTTAAGTACATTAAAAGAAAGTGTCAACAGAGTTTGGCTATGGTTAAAAAAAAAAGCCTTCTGACTTGAGAATTTGGTAAATGATGGTGCCACTCATCAAGAGAGGAAACAGAGAGAAAACAGGTTTTCTTGTTTAGAGGTAGATAAATTTATTTTTAAATATATTGAGGAATATGAATCTGTTTGCCAACCCTAAATATCCATTCTCTCCCTTTTTAAAAAATGAATGTTCATGGTTTAGCCAGGCCTTTTCCAGCTTACTTGCGGCTGGGTATGACCACATGACGAACTTGTGGCCTGTGGGGTGTAAGTACGAGTGTGGTGTGCTTCTTCCAGCAGGTGCTGTCCCTCTTCCTCATCTCTTCAGCCTCCCTGTTGGGAATGCGGACACACTGGCTGGAGTTTCACAGCCATCTTAGACCATGATAGAAGCTGCGTATTGAGGATGGTGGAGCACTGAGGTAGAGTTTATAGAGACACCTTTTCAGGCTTGGCTCCCAGTTTGTCATTCTATGGATTAGTCAGACTCTTTACCCAGAAACCCCTGTCATTGTCTATAGGCTCATGAACACAGTGACTCTAGTAGCAGAGATGCAGGTTATATGTGGGCTTTAGCAATGTGGACTTCGTCTTGCCTAGGCCCACATGATTATGGCCACTGCTGAGTGCTCAATTGATCAGCAGAGATCAACACTGAGTTTCCAATATGGCGCCATTGCCCAGGGTTATCATCTGGCCACCTGGTAACAGACTGTATGCATTTGGAACACTTCTGTAGTAGGGGTAGTATTTTGTTCTTACTGGAATAGGCACTCTGGTTATAGACTTGGCTCTCCTGCACACAATGTTTCTACCCAAATTAACTTCATGTATTTATAGAATGGCTTATCTGCCATCATAATACTCCACACAGCATTGCTTCTGATCAAGTTGCTCAGTCACAAAGAGTGTGGCAGGAGATCTTGCTCATGGACTTCACTGATAGAGAGGGCGGAGGGTTATTGTGGAGGACCACTTTCATGATCACTAACAGAATCATTGTTTCTATTGGCTCAATGGAATCTTTTTTCTTTTTGTGCAATTTTAACAAGAAACCTATCCAATGACTCTTGCTTTTGCCTTTTTTTGGGGGGGATTTCATGGGAATGTGACATTGCATTGCTGTTAAACAGACTCATTGCTCGCTCTTCTACTGCCTTATTTGGGTGGTACTATTGTACAAAATGTTGCACTGTTTCCCACATTCTATACATCTCCCTAATATCATTTGAATTAAGGATTCCTCCACCTTTTTCTCCTCCTCCTCTGCAGATAAGATGCAGGCATAGACTTCTTATAAAATCTTGGAATTTTTGTCACTCGTATACGTTGTTCGTACTTCTTGGTGATTTCCTTCTTAGCTTCCACTGTAATCATTGTCATTACCACCTTTCTCTTCAACCTTTTTCTGCATGGAGGCCATTGTATACACTGGCATGGATGTTGACTGAATAAGTTCTTGTCATATACTGTATTTAATGTAAGTGCAATAAGGCAGCAGAGGAAAGGGTCTATATCTGCAGACAGCATGACCTAGAATGAAGTAAAGCATTCCTAAGCTCATTCTTGTATGGAAAAGGAAAGAACTATCCCTAAGTGCTTTGAAATGATAAAAAATATACTATTGTCAGTTAAAACACGTTCTAATGTTCTGAAAAATCACTGATTTCTGCCAAACACTGTGACCTGAGACTGAGCATCTGAGCATGGGAGATGATCACCCACAGCCTCGCAGAGAGAGAGAAAGAGAGCAAAAAAACCATTGTGATCATGTGGCATTTGGTGTCCTGCACTACGTGTATTACAAGTCATCACTCTTTTATCATCTTAAATTTTATGAGAAATGTTTGCTCATCTTGTGGAACACTCATAAGTTAACTTGTAATCCAAGCTTTTAGTATCTCCATTGATACCTGAAACTTTTCTGCAGACCATGCCATCAATCTGATGTGTTTTTTGTTATACCTGCAGGATAAAGCTAGTGTGTTTAATTCCTCTGTGATGATGACTTGTTTCCCCTTCCAAGAAACCTTTGTATTATAATATGGAGACTTTCAGTGCCCTAACGAAAATAAGTGACTAAGATAGAATTATGGGTTCCTGGGGCGCCTGGGTGATTCGGTTGGTTAAGTGTCCGACTTCGGCTCAAGTCATGATCTCACCTTTTGTGAGGGGTTTGAGCCCCATCTCGAGCTCTCTGCTGATAGCTCAGAGCCTGAGGCCTGTCTTCAGATTCTATATCTCCCTCTCTCTGACCCTCCCCTGCTCGCACTATCTCTCTCTGTCTCTCAAAAAGAAATTTTAAAAAATCATAAAAAAAAAAGAATTATGGGCTCCTGACAGGGCCAGAGAATGAGATGCCCTTGGGCAGGGGCCCCTTTCTGGGGACTTCTACATCACAGCAGCAGGAGCCTCTGGGTAAGGGTAGCCATGTTCTATGGAAGAATAAATCTGTGTGAAATCGATACCAGATTCTATTGTTTTCAAGATTTACTCTTTGCCTTTAGGGTACAGACACACAATGGGAACTCAGTAAATATTTGTTAAACCGTGCAGATTGAAGTGCAAGTGGAGGCTAAGGTGGGGGGTTTGACTGGGAAGCACATCTCGTGGTCCAGAAAATGAGAAAAAAATCACTTTAGCTCAAGGATGGAACAGGTAGCTGAGCTGAGGAAATATGACTTCCATTAATTTTCTCTCATTGTGATGTTCCTTTTTAGTTGACTTTTTCTCTGTGAAAAATCACTGACTTCACCAGTCCAGAGTAAAAACTAAGACAGTTTATCAGTATTGCTAATTAACATAGTATCTAATATTCTGCCGATAGAATACTTGGCTATACAATTTAAAGCACAGTGTGATAAAAAGAATTCTAGATAATGTAAACTAAAATGGCCCTCAGATAGCATCAAATTCAGAGGGTTTTTTTGTTTTTTTTTCTTTTTATCAATAAAATACATCCTCGGAGAATCTGAAAATTTAACTTAACTAAGAAGATTCACAGACACATGAAAATCCACAAAAAGTTTTCTGGGAGTCATGTTTTCTCAGAATCTCATTCATAAACCTCTTAGGGAACAACAGATCCCAGGTTAAGAACGTTGGATGAAATCCAATCTCTTTATTTTATGGAAAAAGGAACTGAGGCTCAAAGAAGTTAAAGTCCAAGTCCAAAGCCACACAGTACTTGGAAATTCCATGCTAGAACCCAGGGCTCAGTACCTCTATTCAAATTCATGATAAATTCTAATGACACTTAACATTTTTTTAAATGTAACATCTTTTTAAATTTAATACCTTATCAAGGTAACATCTTATAAAGCTAATTTTAGGTCAGCTTCTCTGAGGGAAGATAACATAGGGTAATTTTAATTACTCAGGTAGAGATTGTACAAAATAAAACAGGTCCTGTTATTTTCAAGTTATCACCCCCACCCCCACTGCCACCACACCCACACCGACACACACCACACACACACCCCCACACACACAAACACACACTTAAACTCAATTTACTTTTCATTGTGCTCTCAAGTGGACTTCTGCTCTTCTCCCTTATTGCCTTTGTTTATTTACTTTTCTTTTCTAAATGTTTGAATGTTTATTTTTGAGAGAGAGACTACATGCACACCCATGAGAGCATGACCAGAGCCAAAATCTAGAGTTGGATGCTTACCCTCCAGAGCACCAAGGTTTTCCTTCCCTACTGCCTCTCAAAGAAGTTAACCTCTTTACCTAAAACATCAGAGAGGAAGATTGCAGAAGTCTCCTTAGATGTCCCATTTTAGATCTAAGAGAACTTATCACTGTATTCCCTCTAGATCTAAGGGAACTTATCACTGTATTCCCAGAGAGATGTTTTTCTAATGACCCAATACTCTATGTTGTTTATATTTATTTGTTCTTCTCAAGCTCAAGATGGATGGTTAAAACTTGGATCAAGATTTGGTTTATTTGCTTCTTCTGTTTTTAAGGTTTCCAAAGTTATAAGGACTGGGAAAGATTACATATTTCATAGTGTGCTTAAGTGATTTCAGTTACTACTTATTTGGGTGTTAACTTATTTTTTATTCATTATATTTGCAATATCTGAAAAAGGTAACAAACATTAAGGTTTTGCAAGAATATCATGATTTTCAAAATATCTTTTTAAATTTGCTTAAAGTAGCTTATTCATATGTTGAATAGGTGTATTTTTCTTTTCTATGATAGTTGATTTCTAGAGAATTTTGACTGTGGTTTCATACTGAGGAAGCATTTATTGTGTGTGCCTACAGTTTGTTGCTCTGTGCTACACATAGGACATGTGCTTGTTCTGCACCTATGAATGTGCAGCGTTAAGTGCAGACTCCCATTCAAAGAGTGCAAATAGAAATATGTAAAAAATGTGAGGGGCCCAGTCTTGGGTCAGCAAAAGGGAAAATACCCTATATTTTGCCATGGTAAGACAAGATTTATGTTTTTCAGCCTCTTAGAAGTGATTTTTTTAAATCCTTATTTATTTTTGAGAGACAGAGAAACACCATGAGCAGGGGAGGGGCAGAGAGAAAGGGAGACACAGAATCTGAAGCAGGCTTCCAAGCTGTCAGCACAGATCCGGATGTGGGGCTAGAACTCAGGAACTGTGGGGGACCAGCCCATGCACCAGAGTCCAAGGGTCTCTGAGTAGGGGGTTGGTGTCGGCGAAATATCTATAAGAAAGAACACAGACAACATGAATGGTGGAAGAGACCACACTTTACTGTGAAACTTGGGGTCTTATATACCATAGGTGATTACATCTTTCTTTTAATGATTACATTGTTTGCAATTTCTTAGGAATCACATGTCTCAGAATAGATCATTGTTTTCATGGAAGAGAGAACAGAAAGTTAAAAACAGAAATGGAGTACAATTCAGAGGATCAAAAAACATAATTCACCACTAAAAATACATCAGCAGGAGTCTTATTTTGCGTACATAGCGTAATATTAACTGAGGCTTATGACAAGGCTATTTTTCTTTAAAGGTTTAAACAATAGTCTGTGAGTAAGGTGCCTCTAACCAGGGAGAAAGTTTCAATAAGAAAATCTGCCCAGTTACTGAAACCATGATTACCAAGTGGCATGATTAATAGGAGAACTAACCCCAGTCTCTGTTCCACTTAGGTCAAGCAGTCAAGCACACAAATTTTCAAGTAGGGGAAGCAGGGTCCCAAAGGTCACACAGCACTTCTGGCTGGATGGACCCAAAAAAGGAACCGCAAGTTTGTGGCCTGAGCCAAAATCGGCCACTTAACCGATTGAGCCCCCTAAGTGCCCCTAGAAGTGATTATTAAATTGAGAGAAGACTCATCTACCCTTGCACACCCTTGTTCCTCTTCCTTCCCCTGACTCTCCCTCACTGTCTCTCCACCTCCCCCCCCTCTCTCTCTCTCTCTCTCTCTCTCTCACACACACACACACACACCATGGATGCTAACTTGTCAACTTCAAGGTATAGAAGACAGTGTTACCTTGAAGAACAGGTTCTATTTGAAAGAAAGGCAACAGAAAGGGGAAGAATTGGGAGTGTGCAAAGATCAATGTCTTCATCATCTGGCTGACCAATAGCTACTAAGGAGACATATGGAAGAGGAGGAAAGACAAGTTTTCAACTCTGGGGTGTGAGGAGGGTTGGCTGTGAGGAAAGTGAAGATTACCTAGTCTGTGACAGGCAGGAAGGGATTCAGATTTCGTGGTGCCTGAAGCTTATATGATTTGGGAGTTTCTAAGAAAAAGAATACAAGACAGCAAATACCAAACTAAGTACAAAAATGAATATTTAGAATGAGATAATACTATAACAAACATATAAAATCAACAAATATGAAGATGCAAACTTAGAAAAATAACATAATAGAGTTTTTATTTACTATCTTCCAGGCAAACCTCTATAATCCTTTTTATTTTTAACTTACATTTTTTGGCTGCTTATTTTTGATCACTTACTTGGTTGACATGATTTTGCAATATTATTTTCTATAAAGAGAATAACAAGGTAATTCAGTCTTTCCTCAAGAATATTTTTCCTCTAAAATTTGTTTCTCATTGATAGTTTAGATTTGTCTTTTCAATTTTACAACTTGTTATGAGTTTAGGATTGTTGCCAAACTAGGGAAAAGCTCTCTCGCGTTTCAGTTAGAAATGAGGTATTACAGATGTATTCTGTGTTTGTAACACTGCTACAAGTTTGTTACAACCACAGGGATCCTGAGAAATTCTACTTATCCCAAGTCCCATCAAAAAGGAAGAAAATATCTGAGGTGTTTATGTGCACTTTACATTTTTCTAGAATGTTTTCATAAGATAGAAATTTTGTTTTGACCTGGTAGCCAAGAGAATTAAGTCTTCCACTTCCAGTTCACACATATGGTGATTGGTAGAACCTTCCTGCTTTTTAACCTTTGTTTCTGTTTTATCATCTGTGACCATCTGGTACTGAGAACTGGGCCTACGTCTTGGAGTCATGATCACAGTGGAGGTGGCACCTTGAAAGTTAGGACTTCTTTTGGAAGCCATTCCTAGACTGTAACAGGTAGCAAATGCTTAATTATATATCAAAGTGACTATGAATCATTTTAATAGGTCCCACAAACAAACCAAATATATCCTCAATTTGCCTTCTCCTGGAGGATCCAAATAAAGGATCCTCTGTTACAAGGGAAAGCCTGATGCAAGGAGTAGAGGTTGCAGTGGAAACAGTGATCTTTTTAAAATATTTATTTATTTTTAAGAGAGAAAAGAGAGACAATGTGAGTGGGAGAGGGGCAGAGAGAGAGGGAGACAAAGAATCTGAGCTGTGAGCATAGAGCCCAACGTGGGGCTTGAACTCACGAACTGGGAGATCATGACCTGAGCCGAAGTCAGATGCTTAATCGACCAAGCCGCCCCGGCATCCCAAGAGATGGTGATCTTAACTGAGACATGATTAAAACATTTTAACTTGCAAATTTTATAAAAATATAGATGGGTGTGAACATATTAATGAAGTTACTAGGCCTTTGGAAGGGCCTTGAAGCTCAAGCTTCATCAGCTTCTTGACCAAGCTGCTTCTGATGAAAGACATTCTAAAGTACCAGACCTTTCAGCATCCCTACGGCCCAGGACTCAGACCTTACTCCAAGCTGTTCTTTCTTTTCTGAGGGGAGTGGTGGTGGTGGTTCTGTTTATTCCCTCCTTTGATGTCAGCCAGCCTCCAGGTCTTAAATATCATCTATATTCAGATAACGGCAAATTTCTTTTCTCCTCTGTCTGGAGCTTCAGATTCACATCTAAGTGTCTTCTCAGTATCTTGGGGATTTGGATCACTCAGGTGACTAAGGGACCACTCAAACTTGACAACATCACTGCAGTGGAACTCTGGTTCTTGTTTTCTAAACCTGCTCCCCTCATAGACTTCTCAGTTAGTGAGTGACATTATCTTTTTAATTGTTCACAGCAAGAATATGAGAATCACCCTGTCTATTAGGAAATCTTGTACTTTGAAAATATGTACAGAACTTGATCATGTCTTACCTGTTTTATTTTTTTTAATTGATTTTTTAAATGTTTTATTTATTTTTGAGAGAGAGACACAGAATCAAAAGCAGGCTCCAGGCTCTGAACTAGCTGTCAGCACAGAGCCTGATGTGGGGCTTGAACCCACGAACTATGAGATCATGAGCTGAGCCGAAGCCTGACGCTTAACTGACTGAGCCACCCAGGTGCCCCTCTTACCTGTTTTAGAGCTACTACTTTGGGCACATCTATCACCATCTTTCACTTGGATTGTATCAGAAGCCTCAAAGGTCTTTCTGCTGCTACTTTGCTTTTCCGTGGCAGGTTTCAACACAGCAGATGGTTTTTTTTGTTTTGTTTTTTGTTTGTTTGTTTTGTTTTGGTAAAGTTTTAATGTAAATTGTAGTTAGGTAACAAACACTATAACATTAGTTTCAGGTTTGGAACCTAGTGATTCATCACATACATAAAACACCCAGTGCTCATCACAAGTGCCCTCCTTAATACCCATCACCCATTTAACCTGTGCCCATGTCCACCTCCCCTCCAGCAGCCCTGTTTATTCTTTGTAGTAAGAATCTGTTTTCTGGTTTGCCTCTTTTTTTCCTCCTATGTTCATCTTTTTTTGTTTCTTAAGTTCATCATACAAGTGAAATGACACGGTATTTGTCTTTCTCTGATTGACTTACTTCACTTAGCATAATACAAGATTTCATTTCTTTGTGGCTGAGTAATATTCCATTGGGTGCGTATGTGTGTGACATCCTTCCCCCCCCCCCCACATACTCTTTATATGTTAATCAGTCAATGGACTTTTGGGCTCTTTAAATATTTGGCTATTGCTGATAATGCTATTATAAACATCAGGGTTCATGTATCCCTTCAAATTAGTAATTTTGTATCCTCTGGGTAAATACCTAGGAGTACAATTGCTGGAGTATAGGGTCGTTCTATTTTTAAGTTTTTGAGGAACCTCCATACTGTTTTCCAGAGTAGCTATACCAGTTTGAGTTCCCAATGGTGCAAGAGGGTTCCCATTTCACCACATCCTCACCAACATCTGTTGTTGCCTGTGTTTTTAATTTTAGTCATTCTGACAGGGCTAATGTGGTATTTTATTATAGTTTTTTTAAGTTTATTTTTTTTGAGAGAGAATGAATAAATGAATGAATGAATGAAAATCTCAAGCAGGTTCTGCATTGTCAATGTGGAGCCATCTCTTGAACCATGTGATCAAGTCCTGAGCAGAAATCCAGAGTTGGACACTTAACCACCTGAGTCACCTGAGTGTCCCTCATTGTGGTTTTGATTTGCATTTACCTGATGATGAGTGATGTTGAGCATCTTTTCATGTGTCTGTTAGCCATTTGGATGTCTTCTTTGGAAAAATATTTATTCATGTCTTCTGTCCATTTTTTACCTGCATTATTTGTTTTTTGGGGTCTTGACTTATATAACTTTCTTGTATATTTTGGATACTAATGCTTTATCCATAACAGCTTTTAAAATGTAAATCTGGTCTTGTCATTTCTCTGTTCAGTCCAATTTACTCCAAGAAGCCAAAAGTCATAAAATGTTGCAGAAGGCTCTAGTGACCTGACCTCACCTTGTCAGCTCAAAGCCTCTCCTCCTCCCGGTACACCGTCACACCCATTTCCCAGAGGCTTGGTGAGCACACCAGCCACACACCGCAGGGCGTTTATGGGGGCATTTACTTGAATAACTTCCTCTTTTCCAAGTATTTCCCCAAATGTTACCTTCTGTGAAGCTGCCTTGCCATCCTATTTTTAAACTTTTTTGTTTTTTTAAGTTTATTTATTTATTAGAGAGAGAGAGAGAGACAGAGTGTGAGCAGGGGAGGGGCAGAGAGACAGGCAGAGAGAGAATCCCAAGCTGGCTCTACATTGCCAGCGCAAAGCTCAATGTGAGGTTCAAACTCATGAAACCATGGCATCATGACCTGAGCTGAAACCAATGGTCACACACTTAACCAACTGAGCCACCCAGGGCCATCCTATTCAGTGCTGCACTTGCCACCCCACCCACTCATCAGTCCCTGTCCTGTTAACAAACAGATTTACCCTGTGAGATTTTTGTAGATGAAATAAACACATAGTTCTAAAAATAGAGAAAACACCAAGATAGGTTCTGGTATTAATGCTTCTTTTGCAAAAAGTAAGCTACTTACATATGCAAAGTATTGTCATGACTTAATTGTTTTCCCAAGGCAGCGGTGGTATCCTCCCCCTTTTATGAGTTATTTTGTGCCTTCTATTTGCCCCTGTTACATGACTCAATTATTTTCATCAAAAGAAATGTATGTGATGCACTGGGCTATCATATCAGTCTGCGCTAACGAGAGACCCAAAAACCACAACAGTATCCCCGAACACATTGTTGTAACAGCACATTGTTTGGGAGGTCAAAATGATTTGCATATTGTGAGAATCACCTGACCCCAGGTGGAAAAATTGCTGCTGAGAGACTCCCGTCCAAGTAGAGAGGAGGCTCATGCCATCTGGGTTTTAGAAGCTATTTGTAGAGCGTGGCTTTCATGTTTCTTTGGGAAGCAAAATCTATAAAGATTATGAGAATCCTTTGCCATAACTTCATCATTTCAATCTAGATTAATGGAGAGGAATTAGCAGGTGTGCAGTAGGGTTAGGGTGAGCCACTTTTGAATCAATCCTTTTGATAATGCACATACCGTTACACACACACACACACGTATGTTTTTTGACTCTTAAAGAAGCTTTATATTTAGTCTCTCTGACCCTCTTTTTTCTTCACCCAAGTCCTCTAGCACACTGCCCCTAAAATTACCTTTCAAGAATCTATATTGGAACATGTTAGTTCTCTACTTTAAATCGTTCTGTACACACTTCACCGATACTGTAGAAAACATATGTTTTTTTCCAGGTGATGACCAGTGTATCAGTCTGGGAGAAATTACTCTTTCCTCTGCACCCTCAATGTTACTTTCTATTCTCTAATAAAAGTGCATTCTCCCAAACACTCCAAGCCTTGCCACATATCTGTGCTTTAGGCTCTTGCTGAAACTCACTTTCTTTTCTGGCTCTCTGTAGCAAAATTATACCCAACTTTTAAGAGCCAGCTCAAATGTTAGCATTTCTGGAAAAAGGCCCTAGCCGTATTTCAATTCCTCCAAATAAGCAAGCATATGCATCCATATATTCTGGAACTAATAGAACTAATAGTTCTCTATTCTTTTCTTCCATAGGATTTTGTTTATACTTCAGGAATAGTGATTTTACCTGCATTATGGTGGTTTCTCACTGCGGTCACCATGATTTGAAGAGTCTCCAACATCTCTAGGAACTGAATAATCCACTTGGTGCTTTTGGAGGTGAGTGAATGGGTATCTGTGTGTCTAAACTCATAATGCAGATTGATCTGAAGGTTGACTTGGAGGAGCACAGATCTGGTGACAGAAATGTGAATGGAAAGTTCTCAATCATCTGTCCACTCAGTTTGACAAAACTTTATGGAGCTAGTTTCTGTCAAGCACTGTGCCAGGCATTGTCATTAGTATGGTGAGCACACAGACTGAGACACCTGTCCTCTTGGGGCTTCGTGTGCCAGAAGTAATTGTGCTGCAGTGAAGTTGTGCCGATCACATCCATCCATGTGGTGGGGCTACGTGGCTCTTTCCCAAGCTATAAGAGCACATTTGTGTTTTATTCATTTTCATATTGTTACCCTTAAAAGTCAAAACTGCCAGTTATTTTACCAGCAAAGGATGGATTTATTCAGGAATAAAAGAGAATTGCACTGTTGGATAAGCTGTGGCAAGACCATAGGCAAGTCTAGTGAACAAAGAAGAGGTATGCTCTTTTAATGAGTAAGTGAGGTATGCTGGAACACTGTTCTGAACTAAAAGTCCATTGGAGTTCAAAGTATGGCGGCTTCTTGTTGGCTGAACTGGTGTTTGGGGGTGATGAGAGGTGTTTCTTCTTTCAGCTGGAGTAGCAGTGTACATGTTCAAGGCCAAGTTCTTATAAGGCCAAGTGCTGTTGGGTCTTCCTGTTGGGTCTGCAATGGACTATGAGGGATGGGCCATGAGAGCTCCCTCTGCTGATACATCCCAACTCAGTTCTAGTGAGGTTTTCTGTGACTAGTTTTCAAAGTATCTCCTATACTGATTTTAATTAACCAATGTGAGAATGGTAAAGACTTGTTCTGCATGTGGAAGTGTTCAACACATAGCTGGTGAAAGAAAGAAGGAGGGAAGGAGGAAAGAAAAGGGAAAAGAAGAATGATAAAGAAGAAGAGAATTAAATCCCTTGGTTATTAAATCAAACGAAAGCTTATGATTCTAACTGTAGAAATAAATCATGGTGTTTTTTATCTGTTCTTTAAAAAAGAAAAGATGTTACTGCAAACTTTTGAAATACTTGTGCGAAAACCAGTAATAAGGGAAAGGAAGCAAATAAAAACAAAACAAAATATCCTGGCAAACAGCCTCAGCATGATTAAACCATCAGAGGGGAGTGTTCCCTGATGATGTAACCCCTCAACCTGTCTTCTCCACATGGCCTTTTCCTTAAGTGACTTTCAAAACCTGTTCTCTTGGGGTTTGCATGCCTGGGAAGCTTTGGGAATTAGATGGATGAAAACAGAATACATTAAACAGTACCATAATTATCTCATTCCTTTTTTTTTTTTTTCATTCCTCTGGGGGTCTAGAGAAGTCATTGCCCTTATTTAATGCAGTGCAGTGCATGTGGAGTAATGTCTGACTTGCACCATGAAAATCCCTCTGCAGTCTGCACCTTTGAGGGATGGAGGATGGAAAACACGATTAAACGAAGCTTGCAGTATTAATTGGGATGAAAACTGCAACAACAAAACCATTGAGTCTCTCCCAACAAGCCGGGGGGACCAGCAAGGTGGGACTAGTTCAGAGGGATCAGAACAATGTAGGAAGCTGGATGCTGTGCCCTCCTCATTATAGACTCACTCACCAGAGTTTCAGTGGAGAAAGCTCACCCTCAGGTGCATTCATCCACAGCAGAGGGCAAACTCACATTCTCCTTACCCTTGTACTTCTTTGTCTGTCAGCTAAGAGCCAGGGAAGTGGGAAGATTATTGAAGATTGAGGGAATTTCCTCCACATTCTTTATTATTTTGTTCTGTCTCAATCATCTCAGTACTCAAAAAGTAGATTTAGAGGAAGCCTGGCATAAAGGGAAGAACAGCCAAGCTGCTGAGGGCTGTTGAATTTTTAATCCCCTAACACTTTGCTCCCCCTTCTCTATTTATGATCTATTTTCAAAGCCCTGGAGTAAAGAGATTGTCTAAAACCCACTCATTGGCAGCCATTCAAAAGCTTCATCTTGTAGCATGACTCAGGGAAAACCAGGAATGAGTTCTTAGAAAAAAATTTTCTAGGACTCAGTAATGATATGAGAAACTAAATGTTTTTTTTTTTTTTTTTTTTATCGAGGTGAGAAATATAAGTAATGGAAATGATGTCTCAGTGATTCTAGCAGAAACAGTTCCATACCCGAAAGTCCTGGGGCTCCTTATTCCTGTGATCCTGTTCTACTATCCATGGCTGGAGATCTCTAAAGATTCAGACTCAGAGATGTGCCTCTTCCCCCAGGGGAGCAGGTTTCATTCCCTTGCCTTGACTCAGTGCGTCTTCACCTATGCTCTCCAATGACAGCATTTGCTGCCCATCCTCCAGTGGCTTAAGGCCACTGTAGTGGGAAAGGTCCAGAAGGGGCTCTGCAGTTGCTCACAGCTGTGGCTGCTCTCCTAGGGAGACTTCTCCCTTTCCATCCACTGCTCCAGCCTGCCTCCCTATCTCCCTAAGGTACACAGAGAAGGAGCCTGTGAGTGGGTACGCATTTTGCTTGGGTCTGTGGCTACCAGGGTTTTATGGTCTCATCCTCTCCCACATGCAACCTTTAGAAATTCATTCAAACTTTTGGCTGGTTTCTCTTTAGCAGTGCGCACAGTGTCCAGCAGCGTCTATTCTAGTTAAGCATGTGTCTGCATCCTTCCTGTCCTTACCAGGTGTTGTTTGCCTGAAATTTTGTTTTGCAATGACAGCTCTCTGATAGAATCAACAGTTGTCAATTTTCAGGTTGTCTACATGTGTATGTGTACGTTCTGTTGTTGTTTTTGGTGGATGGGATCATTGTTCTTTTCAGCTTTCTACATCCTGAATGGAAGGCAGAAGTCAACTGATATGTTTACTGAACTTCATTTCAAGGTTGTATTTTAAAGGGGTGCTTTTGAATTGCAGTTTCTGCACAGGATATTGTTTACAGTATTCTCTGGCCTGGAATCCATGGTGAAGGAACTAGAAACATATAAACTGAAGATAAAGGGTGTAAGGGGAGAACTCTTAAAATATTCTGAGGGTAACCATGAGGGTCCAAAATTAGACTTAGTTGGTATTATTCCTGAATCCAGAAGTAACATATAGAGTTTTTAGCAAAGCATATTTCTGCTCAAATGTCCTTATAAAGAGAGCTCTTAAAGCTGAGTAGATTGTGTTTTGAGTTCACGATCTCCTGCTCTGACAGCAGAAATAACAGAGTTGAGCTGGCATGAAATTTTGTCAGGGTCTTTCCAAAGGTGGTGCTTTTAGGGGTTTGGAGTAGATGGACTCTGACATTTGTTCTGTAAAAAAGATTAGACCTTTTTTCGGCATCTAAGTTTTCTCTTAACCCCAGGGTAAGAACCTACTGACTTTCAAGTCCTTAATGATGTGGTTAAACAAAGTGGATTCTTAAGGCGAAGAACATACCCCAGAGTTTTGAGCACTTATTAAAGCGGGTCCTTTTACTGTCTTGATCCAAAACAAGTGCCACAAATTATGGATAATTAGTGCTAGGAGAGTTTTCCGTGTGGACTGGAGTCTTTATCAAAATGCTCTGAAGGAAACCTTAAAATTGAAGACAAAATAATGATAATTTACCCCAGCAAAGTTAGCACAGACTTGTGCAAGAGTGACTCAAGTGGGGCTTGGGGAGTCCAAGTTAAGTGATCCCAAAAGGTCAAAATCATCTGGTTTTGAGGAAATAAAAAGGAAACAATTGTATTAGCTGAAGTGAGCCATGTGTGAATGTATACATAATACAGGGTGACATACTGGTGGGACATGTGGCTATCTACAGAAGGGAAGCATGCTTTATTTCACAATGCCACAATCCAGTCAGACCCCGAAACATCCGGCCAGGGGAAAGGAGGCCGTTGGGAGACAGCCTCCCAGGAGCAGAGCTCCAGATGGTGACAGGGTAAAGGTGAGAGGTACGTCTTTCTTTTCCTGAGCACTGTGTTTTGTAGCATCTCTTCAGTTCCTTGCTGAATGAAGCTGATTTGCTGATATCTCTGGTCTTCTGTATAGAAAGAGCAATCCCAGATGCATGAATGGCTTCTGTGATATTTTATCTAGTCTTTGTCTCAGAAGTATCCTATATTGAAAGATGAAGGAGTAAAATTTCCGTTCTTTAAAATGTCAGAAAGAGGCTCTTTGGAGCCAGATCAGTACCTACACCAAAAACTCGGTGACACTATCATGATGCAGGCGACGCTGGGCTCCAGCCACCTCTTATTTCCCATTTTTGCACTTTCTCTCCTCTTCTGCATATTCTCTCTGTGCAGCCCTCTCCACCATAATCATCCTCTCCTCCAGAGAGAGCCAACGCCAAGGTCGTATGTGCCGCCTGGATGTTCACTGTTCACCACTTGGGAGTAATGCCAGTCTTACAAAGACTAATTTGCACATATATTAGAGCAGAGATGGGAGTGGGTGACAGATCTTTCAGTGCAAAAAAACTGTACCTCTTCTTTTTTTTTCAATGTTTATTTGCTTTGAGAGAGAGGGAGCAGGGGAGTGCAGAGAGGGAGAGAGAGAATCCCAAGCAGGCTCCACACTCAGCGTGCAGTCTGACATGGGCCTCAATCCCATGACCATGAGATCATGACCTGAGCTGAAATCAAGAGTCAGATGCTTAACTGACTAAACCACCCAGGCGCCCCAAAGTTATACCTCTTCTAAGCATAAGATTGATTCTCCTTAAAACATGGATTTGAAAATCTCTTGTGTTATACTTTGTTTCAGGACATAAAACACAAGAGAGTGGTTAACTGCTGTGTATACATTGTTCAGGCTCTGGCTTCTCCACCTGCTGTACTTGCTTCCTGCATTTTTGATATTTTTCTACTCTTTATGCCTCCTCAGAAAAGATCCATAGAGAGTCCCCAACATGAAACAGGTATAATAAAATGAAAATTGATAGAGATGGCTAAGTTTAGATTCTTTAGAGTTTTGATAAGGAAAGAATTTGAAACTGCCAGCCAGATTCAGGTTACTGTGCATGAGTAACTTATCAGTAGATTATGTTTCTCATTTTCACATTTCATTGAAAATTGGAGTTGATTCTTGTATTTTTAATAAAGAATAATATTTTTAAATTGTTTCAAGTCATCCTGGCTTTGGCTTTTAATTATATTCCATCATTAATTTATTTGGCAAATGTTTGTTAAATATGTATCAGGTATTGCAGTATGTTCTTGGCCATATAAAGAGTAAGACTCAATCTGTATTATCATTGGAGCTATACTATGCTAGGCAATATAGGGATATAGAGATGGCTTAACTTATGGTTCCTGCCTTAACAATGATGTGTAGACAAGGAGAAAAAAGAGACTATAAAGGACTATAAGGGCACAATGACCAACTGCTGGAAATTATATGACATCTTGAAAATCTAAGAGATAAAGAAGGAGACTGAGTTAAACATTATAGAACTAGGGAATGCAGCAGGAGAGAGGGGTGAAGGATCCTCAAGTAAAATTGATGGGACAGTGAATATGATAGCATCTTTCTTTTAGGTGCTGTGAACACATACAAATGAAGGAAAATAAGTTACAATTGGGTGCTCTTACCTGAGCAGCATAAACTCCAAAGGTGCAGGGCATACATGAGTGGAGTGAGGTAGAGTCATTTTCATCAAGAGCTTACAAGTTTGTTGGGGTGCCAAGAATAATGTACGTGAAACAATTAGAAACAATTCTATAATAGCAAGTGATTAGCTGCTAAATAGTGTGGCTAATTCTAATGTGTCCTATGAATTACCAAGAGAGGAGACCAAGAAGGCTGGAGAGATGGATGCCTTCAAAGAAGTGATAGGATTCTCTGAGATACAGTAGCTTTGATTGGGGATGATGAAAGCATGGACACAAGGAGATTTTTTGTAAAGTCAAGAGTATTGAAGATTTACCAGTGAAGTGCAGTGTGCAGTGATGCGGGCAGCCTATGGATGGTTTTGTAAGCCTGAAAGAGATCTGATGCTACTGGAGATATGGAACTTTTGAAAACTATTTATGAGTGTAATTAATAGGATGGAAGTCAAATTTTAGAGTAGTTCTTTCTGTTCTAAAGATCCAGACTCATGGAGTTCATTCATCAACGTCCAGGAGTTACAGGAATTGTAAGGGTAGAATGACAGGCAGAAGAGAAATATTGGGAGTCTATGAAAGCAGTGGAAGTTGCATGGTGTTGTGATGGGCTTCTTCTACAGGGCTGTTTATGTTACTCGCCATGTGAGTGAGGCATTGCTTGATTGTGCTAAGGCCTTACATAGTCCATTTAACAGACACCCCTGCTGACTAGTTCCAGTTAGGTTCAGCCAGTGCTAGGGCACAAGTAGAGAACTGGTAAGAGCCAGTGGGGGAGAAGTCAGGTCATAGCTCCCTCTCAGCTCTTCCTTGTGTCTCTCCACACAAGGAAATAGCAGTCTTTTGCTACATTAATCTCTGGGCTAATTAATCATGCCCTGTTTGGATTCTCAGCTTTTTATCACCAGTGTAATCAATTATATATATATGATATTCTTATTGTTTAAAAGCATATAAATACCTTATTTTCTGACCAGACTCTGACTGATATACTATGCAACCATGGATAAATCTTTCTGACCCTGGTTTTCCTATCTTTAACACTGAAAGTATGAATTGGTTGATTTGTAATGCTTTTGTAAATAACTCATAAACTCAGAATATGTGATATGTTAGGTTCTCTATTCAATGAGTTTATTATTTTATAATTATTTTCTCAGTATTAAATCCTCCCATATGGTTCATGGTAGTGTTTTGAACACCTGCTAAAATGAAATTTGGAAAGAACTATCCAATGACTGTAAAACTTTAAAGTGGTGCAAACTGACCCAACATAGGTCAGCCTTTTCAAGGATCAAGTCTGATAATTTGCTTGGAGTTGATAGAGAGTAGAGGAGCACGTACGTAGAAGGAAGATTTCTCATTGGAAAATCCAAAAATGATGCCAATAAATATAAATCAGTTTTCATCAGAGATGAAGCATTTGGAGAAAAAAAGGTCAACAGGCACAGAAAAGAGAGGTGTCTTTTATCTAAGCATTTGCTAACTCCCAGGGTGTCACATCCCTCATCTGAATTTCCATCTCTTTAGTGACCAAGACCACCCTGTTGCCTTATAAGTGTCTACTTCAATCACATGATGAGCAATTTAGAATTTTTGTAATTATCTAAGGATTAGCTATAAAGTAGGCTTTGTTAGTTTGCAATTGAATGCTCAATTTTAGAGCCATAATTGGAGAGATTTCCAGTAATTTGTGGTAGTTGTGTTTAGTAAAAAGGAATGGAGGTGATTTTTGTTACTTTATTCCTTTGTTAGTTCTTTATAATCCACACTTGGCAGAGGTGAGATAATCTCTGGCAGCATGGATCTTGGACAAGATTTTTCTTTGTGACATTTGCAGAGGATGTTGAGAGTATCCTGTCCTGTTATTGTTTATCCTCTCTGGGAATTATCAGTCATCACTACTCTTCATACTATAAGATAAAGCCATTTTTATGTCCATGATGAATCTGTGTAAGTCAGTTTTGCCCCAAATTAGTCACTCCATATTTTTTTAGCCTGTAATTGAGTTATTAGCTAGTTGATGATTAAGTCAGTGCTAAATCATCAAATATGATGTGCATTAAGTGATTACTTGGTAATCTAGTGTGTTTTGTACTGACACTTGGAAAGGCATAGATTTTGCTTCCCTTGATGTAGATCAGAGTCACACTTTGATTCCCACCTTCAAAACCATTTTGGATAGAATCCTTAAATTCTACTGAATAGTACTAATAAGACGTTAATATGAAAATGAGCACATGTGGATATGTATCTCCTTGCATAGCTTATGCATGATACAAATGGCCCTCAACAGTCTATGTGAATTCAGTGAAAAATTAATCTACTTTAACAGATTTGTATATCCATTCTAATGTGAACCATATTCTAGGATCTTTGAGAAAGCAAGAAAAGTAGAGTTGACAACATGCTTCTCCTGTTTTCACTAAATGTGTAGGCTAATTATAGATAGAATAATGATAAAAGTGAAACTTTTTTCTGAGTTGATTTAATACATCATAGTAATTTTCTCACTATCCAGTTCTATTTTTCCTATATTTCCAGTGAAATATATTTCAAGCATAAAAATATAGAGAAATATATAATATACATGTTAACATACACATTGATAATTAGTGCCTCATGGCCAACTGTTTTTCAACTAAATGTCATAGCAGTTTCAGAAGTAACTCAATACACTTTGAACAGAATAAAACACAATAATACTATCTACTAATTTCCTATAGAACACTGGCTTATAAATCAATGGCACTAGAGTCATGAGGCATGAATTTTAGTCTTGGTTCTGCTATTAAATGATATTAACCTGTCTTTTGTTTGTATATTTATAAATTGTATGCGCCAGAGTGGTGAATCTTCTGGCATGTCAGGTCACTAAAATCCTCTGGACTACACTGCTAGATTTTGATGAGTATGTGCATTTTGCGTTAATACAAATGATATGAATTTGAGCTTGACAGGACTTTTGACACAGCACACAGTGGAGGATAATTTACTGTGAGTGAAAGACATGGTTCAATTTGAAGCCATAATCCAAGGTAGAATTTGTGTTTACTAGAATGTGTGACTACTTTGCCTCTTTAGTTTTTAAAGTTGAATGCTTAGGGTGGTAAACAGTTTAATATAAATAGCTAACCAATGTTAAAGAGTGAGCAATAAATAGCATAGTAACCTTCAAAGATTCATTACTTTTTTTCTAAGCTTGATTTTTTAAATTCCTATTCACTTTCTAATCCTTTCAAGCATGCTTTCACAAATGCTAGCATCTACCAACATAAAATGCCTGATCACCATTGTCATAGAGAATGTTTAAGGTCCTTTTAAGGCTCTTAAATTTGATGATACTTTGTGTATCTAATTCAGAAAGTAAATTCCACTTCTGTTCAAGGTATCCTTAGACAATAAAGATAAAGATTTTCTGAGACAAAGTCTAACATTTAATTGCCAGCATACCTATACTAAATGATATATTTAAAAGGCAAGGCCTTTAGGGAAGGCCAGATGAGTATTTTCATACCAGATGAAAATTTGAATATATACAAAAAATAGACTAAAGGATAAAGTAGCTATGAGAGTAAGATATATATACATGTATGTTTTTGTATATGTATATACATATTTAAGACATATATATTTAAATTTTAATCTTTTGAAAAGTTGAGTATTGAAAAAAAATGCAACAATGCGTTATGTGATTTATAATAGAGGTCAGAGTAAACCGATAGTTCAAAATATAAAAGTATACTATTACAATATTTTAATATACCTGACATGGTCATGTATTAATTGAAAGTAGATTTTGATAAGTTAAAAGTGAATTTTGTGAACTCTAGAATAACCACTAAAATATGATTCCAATAGTGGAATCACACACACACACACACAACATTAGTCAGGCAAAAATGAGAGGAGGGATCAGATAGAACATAGATAAAACAACTAGCAAGATTAGAAATTTAAATCCAAGATATCAATAATTGCATTAATCATAAATAAACAAAACTCCAAGTAAAAGGCAAAGATTGTCAGATTAGATAGAAATGCAAGATGACTCTATACTATCACAAAAAAATCTCCTGTACTTTAAAGATATAATTAAGTTAATAGTAGAAGGATAGAAAAAAAGAAATACTTTGTAAATAAGGAAGATGGAGGTGTCTATTAATATCACATAAAGTAGGATTCAGAATAAGGAATATTATTTGGGATAAAGAGCAACAATATATAACTATTAATGCATTAAAAAATACATAACTGTCCTAAATAGGTATGCATACAACAAAAATGCTTTAGAATACTTCAAAATACATGAAAAAATCTGAAGGAAGGGAAAAAACATAACTATAGTTGGATACTTTAATATTATCTTTTCAGTGGCTGAGGGAACAAATAGAAAATCATTAAGTATAAAAGGCCTGAAAAATACTATCACACAATTTTGATAAATGACCTTTATATGATACTCCAGACAACAATAATAGAATGCATCTTTTCAAATGCCCAAAGAACATTTACCAAATATACCACATTCTGGACCATAACAAAAATCTCACAGATTTCAAAAAAATCACATAAATATGTTTTATGCTTACAATAAAGTTAAAAATGAAATCAGTAATGAAAGATAGTTGGAAAATCCCCAATATGTGAAAATTAAACATAGAACTTCTACCTGGCCCACAGGTCAAAATAAAAATAATATTTTGAATACAAATAAAATCTAGCATATCAAATGTTCAGAGGAATTTTATGCATATTAAAAATTTCAAGTATAAAATCAATGGTTGAAGTTACAACCTTAAACTACAGAGAGAAAGTAAATTCAAAGAGAAGAGAAAGAAGAAAATATGTATCCGAAAACAAGGATATTTTAAACTGAGTGAGAATTTTAAAATCAGTGAAATCAAAGATGGTTCTCTGAAATGATGAAATTGATGGATGAATCAAAACGAAAGGAAGGAGATACAATTTATCAATATCTGGAAGAGGAAACAATACAGATCCTACAAAAAGAATATATTAAGAAGATACTATGGATAACTTTATGTTACTGAAAATCATGACCTAGATGAAATTATTTGAAAGAAACAAATTACCAAAGCTTGTTCAAAAAGAAATCACATCCGGTGCGGAGATCCCTTCGTCCTGGGAGTCGGGGCGCGGCCGGAAAGGGGGCCCGCCCCCTCGCCCGTCACGCAACGCACCATCGTGGGGAACCTGGCACTAAACCATTCGTAGACGACCTGCTTCTGGGTCGGGGTTTTGATCGTAGCAGAGCAGCTCCCTCGCTGCGATCTATTGAAAGTCAGCCCTCGAAACAAGGGTTTGAAAATTAAGAAAGAAAAAAACAAACAAACAAACAAAACAAAACAAAAAACCCAAAAAGAAATCACACAATACGCATTATAGAAATGTAGTTAAACTACCCTCAAAAAGAAAACTCCAACCCCAGATAGCTTCACTACCAAATTAAACCAAATATTTTAGGGAAAAATAATACCAATTTTATCCAAATTCATCCCGAAAACAGAAGAAACATTTCTTCTCTACAAATCAATCAAACATGTTACAAGAATTGAAATCTATAATCCCTCTCATGAATCCAGATGCAAAAATTCATTACAAAGCATTAATTAACATCCAGCAATATATAAAAAAAGTTAATGCATCATGACCACATGGTATTTATACCAGGACTACAAAGTTGGTTCAATATTTGAAAATAAATGTGTTTCACTTAAATCAACCAAGTAAATGCACATACACACTCATGATCATCTCAATAGATGCTTCAAGAAATTGACAAAATTGAACACCACTTTATGATAAGAACTCTCAACAACTATAAATATAAGAGAACTTTGTCATTTTTCTAAAGGATATTTTCAAAACTAACTATGATTGACACCCTCCCTACTAAACAGTGAGAGTAAAAGCTTTCTCTTTTAAATTTGGGAACAATGGAAGGGTTTCTGCTGTCCCCATTTCTTTCAACATTTGCTGTAGTTTGTAGCCAGTGCAATAAGGTGAGAAAACAAAATTAACAAAAGGCATGTGGAACAGCTCAAGTTCTCATATATTGCAGGTGAGAATTCAAAATGATACAGCTGCTTTAGAAAATAGTTTGGTAATTTCTTACAAATTTAATCACGCACTTACTATATACTCCCACTCCTAGGATTTACTCAAACTAATGTAAACTTACATGCATATAAAACCTACATATGAATTCTATAGCAGCCTTACCTGTAATTG
>NC_043713.1:21907928-21919494 GCF_006229205.1 Suricata suricatta | reverse complement strand
TATGTTATAATGAAGTAGTATCTCCTTCAGGGCTGCATGACTAGAATTCAGTCCCCAGTGCTGCTGGGTCTCAGGATTACCGGTCACTCATTATGGCTTGGAGAATGAGGTATTTGTGCTTAGTTGACACAGTTACCTTAGCTTACTTCTCACTTATCTTGGATACATTATATTGATAAATCCCTTGATTTTATGTTGCAAGGGGGTTTAAATATAAGGTGAATTCCTCATGCATCCCTGAGCTTAGAGAAAAGGTCACAAACCAGTGCTGGAGACAATTTTCCAAAGGCATCTCATGCTTCTGCATGTCTTATGAGCAGAGGCACTGACTGGCCTTTGGAGAAGACTGTTGTTTCAAGCATGTTTAATGAACAGCCTGTGAAGATCGAGATAGTGTCTCTCTCTTCACCAAAAGGCAGATGTGTTTACTATACAGTATAACAAAGATAATGATTGCCTCCATAATAAAAGTGTGGCATGCTTATTACCTATTATAAAGGATTCTGGTATCCTTAAGCTGAGGGTCTCTCTCTCCTGTAACTTCAGCCACAGTGTATCCAGGTATCCATTTGATACAACTTCAATGGCACCGAGAACCTCATTCCATTTGGTCCTGGAACCGCAGAAACCATGCACCAGAATCCTTTTGTCCTGTCCACTGGTGATAGTACAAGGCCATTAAGCCACATAATCATTCCACTATTTTGTACTTTTTCTCCTCTGATTCTTCCTGTCATAGAGGGCTTCCTTCCTCTGAGCCCCTAGGAACTACATTCAACTTCAAACAGATCTCTGTATTGTCTTATAATTCCTCATCTTAGCATACTTTTTCTTTTCCCCCAAAGACCCTGCTTCCTTTTCAGTGTTCTGTAAAGGAAATACTTGGTGTTCTTACATCATACATACAATGAGAAGTAGGGATGATCCTGAAATACTTTTAGCTACTTCCAGATCATAATTTTTCTTTGGCTATTCAGTAATTCTTACTCCTCTGTAATAAATGCCACCTAGATATATCATTGATTATTTGATGTACGAATGTCTCCTAACTTATGCTCTAACTTTGTTTTCGGTTCAGTCTTTCTATCACTATCCATGCTAGCATCTTTGGCAAACTTAGTACTCCTATGACTTGTGTAAACCCACCTCATAGCCTTCACTTCCATATCTGGGGACCTCAATCCGGGCTCTAGCTGCATTCTCTGCCTGGACAATTTTATGCCTGAAGAAATACAACACACTTTAAATCGTCTAAAAATATAATGTCTGATAACAAAATTCTCCAAGATTTACCCTCTTTTTTGACTTAATTCCAGTTAACATTCAGTGTTGTGTTAATTTCAGGTGTGCAATGAAATGATTCAGCAATTCCATACATCGCCCAGTGCTCATCAGGCCAAGTGCACTCCTTAATTCCCAAGGATTTCCCCTCTTTTATTTCTACTTCAACTGTTCACAGATCTTGTTGAGACCTCTTTTCCTTCTACTTTCTTATCGTTGATTATTGTTCTTTCCTTTTTTCCTCTTCCTACATAGCTTCATGGTACCTCGGGAGCCACTCTTTGGACAGTATCTTTTGTGTTCTCTTGGCTACTAGAAAAAGGAGACTCCTCTTTCCTTTGCTTTACAATATATTTCTATTAAAATCATAGCATCATGTAACAGCTTTTTGTGTGTATCACTTGTCTCTTCTATGAGGTTGTAAGCACCACCAAGCCTAGAGTTTTGTCTATTTTTTTTAACGCATTCTCAGCATGTAGAACAATTCAGGATCCATGTTCATGGCTTCAGGGAATACTCTGTAAATGAAATAAAAAAGCAGATCATAGACAGAAAGACCCTGGTTTATCCCAACAATTACTAGCCTGCAGACTGAAGTATCATAATGAGGTCAATATTATTCAAAGATATTTTCCTTAGTGAAGTGAGTAAGCCAAGGAGAGATTTCTAAGAAAAGTGATCAGCTCTGAATTCAACATATCAATCATAAGTATGTGACTGTTGTCTCCTTGGCTTGCTCCTTGAGAAAATTGAAGCAGTTCATTGAAGGTAAGTAACATGATGAATTTCTCTTGTTCTGACAGCTACAGTGTACAGATTAGAAACCTCAGTCTCATTGCAAATTTATTGTCTTAAGCCTTTAGCCATACCACTGAACCCAAAAATGTGGCTTCTTCCCATTACCATCATATTCCTAATTTGGAGAAAGTAGACAAACAAGAACACCTTTTTTTTCTACATGGCATATAAATCCTCCTCAAATTTTTAATACCAAGCAAATATTCTTTACTAGTGGGTCAAGAATTAGAGATGTGGGAAAAAGAAAACCAGATTTGAAATTGCGAGTCTTACCTCTTTCACTTTGTGTGTTACTTTGGGCAAGTCTCTTGTTTCTCTCAACCTTAGTTGCCTAAGTTGTCAATAGGAACATGACTTTAATACAGATTGTAAAGATCAAAACATGGACAGCATAAGAAGAGAATTAATAAACTGAAAATGAGTGATAAAAATACAAATTCTCTTTATACACTTACCATTCACTTAGCATTTCACAAGGGTGAACACATGTCACTGCAACATACCTCAATTACTTTGATATTATAGGAGACTAAGAAGTGTTGTCCTCTGTGTCACAGTTGCTGTGTGTGTGTGTGTGTGTGTGTGTGTGTGTGTCTGTCTGTCTGTCTATGAATTCAGTTGTGGATTGCAAAAGATATACTCAAGGAAATAAAAATTAGTTTTCTCTTTCTAGAGTTGTAAATTTTCTTCTTTTCACATACCGCAAAATTTACCATTAACATGTGTATTCTTTTCTTTCTCTTTCTGTTTTCCAATGTATAAATATTTCAAAACTGTAAATATCATCTAAAAGTAAGATACATTATTAACACTCCCTTACTTCTAGTCCTTACTTGTATCTAACTTAAACTGTAAACAGTTAAAGAGATTTAAGTAATGTTTTTAGTTTACAGAAGATGGTATCAGATTGATTTTGAAGACAACTGTTGGAAGAAGGTATTAAAATTTGAGGATGAAGTGGACAGCAATATCTTCTCCCATTCAATAGGTTGACTTTTTGTTGATGGTTTCTTTCACTGTACAACAGCTTTTTATTTTGGTGTAGTCTTGGTAGTTTATATTTGCTTTTGTTTCCTTGCCTGAGAGACATGTCTAGAAAATGTTTCTGTGGGTGATGTTAGAGAAATTACTGCCTATGTTTTTTTCTAGTTTAATGGTTTCAGATCCCACATTTACGTCTTTAATCCACTTTGAATTTATTTTTGTGTATAGTATAAGAAAGTAGTCCAGTTTTATTCTCTTGCATGTAGCTGTCTAGCTTTCTCAGCACAGTTTGTTGATGACAGTGTCTTTTCTCTTGTATATTTTTATATATAGATTAATTGGTCATATAGATTAATTGACCATGTAATAGTGTTTACTTGTGGGCTGCTTATTCTATTTCATTGATCTATGTGTCTATTTTTGTGCCAGTACTATGTTGTTTTGATAAGTACAGATTTGTAGTAAGTCTTGAAATCTGGGATTGTGATATATCCAGTTTTGTTCTTTCCCAAGATTGTTTTGGTTATTCAGGGTCTTTTGTGGTTTCATGCAAATTCTAGTGTTATTTGTTTTAGTTTTGTGAGAAATGTTGGTATTTTTATAGGGATTGCACTAAATCTATAGATTACTTTGGGTATATGGATTTATTTATTTATTTATTTATTTATTTTTTATTTGCTTTTCTTTTATAGGTCATTGTCAGGTTGGTTTCCATGTAACACCCAGTGCTCAACCCAACAAGTGCCCTCCTCCATGCCCATTATCTATTTTCCCCTATCTCCCACCCCCATCAATGCTCAGTTTGTTCTCAGTATTTAAGAGTCTCTTATGGTTTGCCTCCCCCCCTCTCCTAAACTATTTTTTCCCCTTCCCCGTCCCCCATGGTACTGGTAAGTTTCTCCTGTTTCACAGGCAAGTGAAAACATATAGTGTCTGTCCTCATATTTCACCATTGAGTATGATGCTAGCTGTGAGTTGTACATCTATGGCCTTTATTATGTTAAGGTATGTTCCCTCTAAACCTACTTTGTAATCATTGTTGAGGTGTGTTCACTCCCTATTTTTATCATGAGTGGAAGTTGTACCTTGTCAGTATTTTCTTTATTTTTAACATCTGCTAAGATGATCAAAGGGTTTTTACCCTTTATCTTGTTAATATATATCACATTGATTTTATAAATATTGAACCACTTTCATATCTCTGGAATAAATTCCACTTGATTATAGTGAATAATTTTTATGTGTTTTTAAATTCAGTTTGCTAATATTCTGAAGATTTTTGCATCTATATCTATAAGAAATATAACAGCCTGAGGTTTGTTTTCTTTCTTTCTTTCTTTCTTTCTTTCTTTCTTTCTTTCTTTCTTTCTTTCTTTCTTTGTCTTGCCTTTGCCTGTTTTTGCTATGCTACTAGGATAATTAATAATTCTGGCCTTGTAGAATAAATTTGGAAGCTTTTCTTCCTCATATGTTTTGGAAAATTTTGAAAAAATAGTTTGAAAAGAATATTAAGTTCTTTAAATGCTTGGTAGAATTCATCATTTGAATCTGGACTTTTGTTTGTTGGGAGTTTTTTGATTACTGGTTCAATTTTATTGTTAGTAATTGGTCTATTCAAATTTTCTACTTATTCAGTTTTGAAAGGTTATTTGTTTCTTGGAATTTATCAATTTCTTCTAGGTTCAATTTGTTGACATACACTTTTTCATAATATTATTTTATTCTCTTTGTATTTCTGTGGTGTCAGTTATTTCTCCCCCTTCATTTACAATTTTATTTGATTTTATTTACTATTTTTCCTTATGAGTCTGGCTAAAGGTTTTATTAATTTTGTGGATCATTTCAAAGTACTACCTCCTGGTTTCTTTTACCTTTTCAATTTTTTTTGTCTATGTTTCATTTATTCTTATCTACTCTTTATTATTTTCTTCCTTCAAATGTTTTTGGGCTTCATTCATCTTTTCCTGGATTGTTTCAGTGTAAGGTTAGGTTGCTTGACATTTTTCTTGTTTTTTAAGGTAGGCTTCTATTGTTGTAGACTTCCCTTTGATAGCTGCTTTGCCGCATCCAAAAGATTGGACCATTGCCTTTTCATTTGTCTCCATTATTTTTTAATTTCCTCTTTGATTTTTTGGTTGACTCATTAATTGCTTAGTAGTACGTCCCTAGCCTCTCTGTATTTGTGTTTTTTCCATATTTTTTCTTATAATTGATTTCTACTTTCATACCATTGTGGTTAGGAAAGATGCATGATATAATTTAATTATTGATTTATTGAAACTTGTTTTGTGACCTGACATATAGTCTCTCCTGGAGATTGTTTATTATGCACTTGAAAAGAATGTGTATTCTGCTGATTTGAAAGGGAATATTCTCTATATCTGTTAGGTTCATCTGGTCTAAGGTCATGCAAAGCCAGTTTCCTTGTTGATTTTCTGTCTGGATGATCTATCAATTGATGTAACTGGGATGTTAAAGTCCCTTATTCTTTTCTTTATTATATTACTGTCAATTTTCCCCTTTTAGTCTCTTAATAGTTGCTTTATATAGTTAGTGCTCCCTTGGCAGATGCATAGATATTTACAATTATTGTAACCTCTTGTTGTTTTGTTTATCATTATGTAGTGTCCTTATTTTTCTCTCATTAAAGTCTTTGTTTTAACATCTATTTTGTTCAGTATAAGGATTGCTATCCCAAATTTCTTTTCACTTCAGCTTGCATGGTAAATACTGTTGCATCCCTTCACTTTCAGTCTACATGTGTCTTTAGGTCTGAAGTGGGTCTCTTGTAGGCAGCATGTATATAGATGAATCTTGTTTTTTTATCTATTCAGTCACCTTATGTCTTTTGAGTGGAACATGTAGGCCATTGCATTTACATTTATTTCTTTCTCTTATTTTAAGTAGGTTACACACCCATTGTAGGGCTTGAACTCATGATCCTGAGATTAAGAGACACAGGCTCTACTGACTAGGCCAGCCAGCTGCCTGTTGTCCATTTCCATTTTAAGTAATTATTGATAGGTATACACTTATTGCCCTCTTGTTTCTTGTTTTCTGATTGTTTTAGTAGTTCTTTTCTTTTACTTTATTCTTCTCTGGCTCTTTTCCCTTGTGGTTTGATGGCTTTCTTTATTGTTATGCTTGGATCCTCTCTTCTCTGTGTGTGTAGCTATTATAGGTTTTTGAATTGTGGTTACTATTGGGATCATATATAACATCTTTGAATATAGCAGTCTATATTAGTTGATGGCTTTGCTTAAGTTTGAGCACATTCTAAAAGCACTAAATTTTTACTCCCCACTCCAGTGTTTTGTGGATATGATGTAATATTTTATATCCTTTTATTTTGTAATTCCCTTGACTCATTTTTGTAGGGATAATTGATTTTACTGCTCTGTGTTTTAATCTCCATACTGCTTTTATAAGTATTTAATCTACTACATTTATTATATGTTTACATTTACCTGTAATTTTTTTCTTTCATAATTTTCTAGTTACAGCTTTATCTTTGTCTTCAAAGAATTCCCTTTACCATTTGTTTTAAGGCTAGTTTAGTGGCAGCAAACTTTTTCAATTTTTGTTTGGGAAACTTTTTATCTCTCCTTCTATATTGAAAGATAACTTTTCTGGATAGACTATTCTTGGTTGAAGGTTTTTTGTTTTTTGTTTTCCCTTTTCCCTTTTAGTACTTTGAATATATCATGCCATCCCTTCTGGCCTGAGACATTGGCTGATAGCCTTATGAAATTTCCCTTGCATATAAACTCTTTTCTTGCTCTTGTTGCTCTTAAAATTTTCTCTTTATTATGACTTTTTGCCATTTTATTTATTTTGTCTCTTGATGTAGACCTCCTTGGTTTAATTTTGTTAGGGGTTAAAACAAAGACTTTAATGAGAGAAAAATAAGGACACTACATAATGATAAACAAAACAAGAGGTTACAATAATTGTAAATATCTATGCATCTGACATGGGAGCACTAAATATATAAAGCAACTGAAAAGATTGATCTAATTTGGACTAAAATTATACTTACCAGTTCTTCAGGAGTTTGAAATCTATCACTTTAGCAAGTAATCCTATATTACAAACTCTGGATAAGCAAGATACCATTTTACACACACACACACACACACACACACAATTAAGAAATTAATTCATATAAGTTATATGAGTCATTAGGAGTCTGCTTTGAAGAACCGCAGTATATAGACACCAGGCCTGAGTCTGGTATAGGATGCATAATTGAGCCTTAATACTACTGTGGAAAGAGGGAAAGGGAGAAGACAAGACAATGCCCAGAATGCCTCTGTCCTATATGCACTCCTTTAATGCGCACCCATAGGACATTTTGATAAATAGTAAATGTTTGCTATTTGGGGCATTGATTGTGACAGATGCAAGGATGAGTCTCCTAGGAGTGGAGATAGTATTAGTCACAAATTTCTAATATAAAAAGTTTGTTACTTTTTGATAAATAGTAAATGTTTGCTATTTGACGGCATTGATTGTGACAGAGGAAAAGGTGTATCTTTTAGGAGTGGAGACAGAAGTTTGTGACTAATAAAGGTAGACAGGTGTATAAGTAGAGTGTATATATAGCCTTAGTCCTGTGTAGTTCTTAATAGCTACACATTTTATTCTCAAAACCACAGACAATAAGCAATATGACCACTACTTGTGTAAGTAAACATACATGCAAAAATAACATATCATTTTGGATTTCTTTTTTCAAAGATTGTGTGGCAGACATAGACTTATGCCACTTAGATTCCCCTGAGAAAGGGCATGCTGTTCAGCTATGAGGAACGTGACAAACTCTAGCTGTCAGACTCCTTTAGAGCCTGTCTCAGGTTTTGAGAGGCCCTTAGCCAGTGACAGCATGGCGGTGCTGGCTGATGTCCTGCTCTTCTGGGGTGATCCCAGCCAGTAACATAGCCTAGCCTTTTCCTCACAGCACAGTACTTTTTTGGCAGAGAACTTCTTGGCCCAGAGTCCCCATTTGTCTCATGCATGATGTGTTTATTCTGATCTGACACGTTGCTTCCTTTAAATCCTTTCCTATGCCAGTAATCTTCTGTATGCCTATCTTGGGGAATGTTCCTAGAGAACCTAACCCTATAATCTGTAACACTTTAAAAGACATATTTATTTATGGTTGGAAATTTAGCGACATCAAACTATTTTAAAGAATCCAACTCAAATGTTAAGTTATTAAACGAGGCAATGTTTAATGTTACAAAGTACCACACTCCATGGGTATCTAGCAAGAGATGAGCAGATAAAGGGAGTCCTTTATCAAAGAGAAAAGAGGAATTAGAATATGAAAGTTCTTTGCTGAGGAGAAACTACTGTAGAAATTCATGTTGTTCATGGGCAGACTGGACATGATATTTTTCTCTTTTTCCTCTCTGCTTTGCTGTAAAAGAGGAAAGAAGCCAAGGCTTGAGCAGGGAATTTATAAGGGCAAATATAACCTTTGGTTTGATGCACAGTAAGCTGACAGTTAAAGGTGTATCATGCTAGATAAATGTCAAAAGTCAAATAAAAGCCGTAATAATAAGCTGTCCAGAGGCTAAAACCCAGAATCCTCAAGCATGAGAGAAGGATTAATTTTTTAAAACAAATTTTAACCCAAACTGAAACTGTCCAAGGTAGCTTAAGTGTTGTGATAAATTCAGGGTTGAGTGGTGTGGACGTGGAGAAGAGAGAAGGAAGAGGGGACTAATCCAAGACAGAAAAGGTACCTAGTTGTACCAAATTTTTTTATTTATTTGCATTTTACTCTAAACAGTAACAGCAAGGGACCAAACCTGGTAAGTATTATTATGGACTGAATTGTGCCCCCCTGCCCCAAATTCATATGTTGATGTCCTGACACCCAGTACTTCAGAATGTGAGTGTATTTGGAGATAGGGTCTTTGACAAGGCATTTAAGTTAAAAGAGGTCATTAGGGTGGGTCCTAATCCTGTTTTACCAGCATCCTTATAAAAAGAGGAGCTTAGGACATAGATACAGAGGGATGACCAAGTGAAGACACAGGGAAAAGACAGCCATTTCCAATCTACATGGGGACATGGGAGGGAAGCCTGGAGGTGGGTAGTCTAATGGAGATGATTTATTTCTAACAAGAATCCATTCTCTGTAATATGGGTTGAAACTGAAGCATAGGAAATTGAAGGAATATTCATATGGCTACACCATATGCTAAAAATGGCAGTCTGTCCTGCCCCCCATCCTCAGTTTGTTTCCCTAGTCACCTTTCCCAGTACCTAACTTATAAACAATGCTGAACGTCTATAAAGAAAGATTTCACTGTGATGTAAATATTTCCCAGATACTTACATCTTCATCTTTTTTCATTGTTAGAATTAAGTTTCTGTAAAATGAAAACATTTTCCTCACTTGGAAATGCTTGAGGGGGTTGCTAATCAACCTAAAAAAAATCTACTTATATTTCCAGAGTCACAAAATCTTGTACGAAGAAAAGCCCTATGGGTTTTTGTTCATCCTGAAGAAAAAGGAAAATGTGTGCAGAATGGCTTCGGGGAGGGGGGGTGGTTGTCTCTGGATTACTAACCCACCATGTAGTGTTTAGACAGGTGAACTTCCAAAGGTGAACTCATTCAGAGATGCCAGGGTTTAAGAACTCCACTCTTGCTGAATTAATCTCCCTATAGTGGTTTCTCTTATTTTCATCATTCATCTGCTAGAGATGAAGCTCTTTTGTGGCCCATTATTCAGACTGGACACCAATTAGATTTTTGTCTTACTTTCTGGTCTTGCCTACTGACATGACTTTAAGGGGCAACTTCAAAAGCTAAGATGATTAAATCACCAAAGCAATGCATTTCTGGCTCTCAAGTTAACCCAGAATTGTTTTGGCTACAGAGTTACCCTAACATAGGAAAGGATTGTCCCATTGTACTGTCAAGTGTCTAAACACTTCTCAAGGGCTTAGTGGGTAACGAAAAAGAACATGGGCTAGGATGCACTGACCTTCTCACATATGCTTTGCTGGGCTTATATAGCATGACTTTTCTTTTGCTTATAGCAAAACAAAAGGCTTTCAGAGTTCATGTGTTCTTTTGCATCTCTGATGGAGACCTAGAGTCAAGAATAATCAGAATAATTTCATACATCACAGAGCCAAATAGTCTAGGCATCTTTTCCAGAGAATGGTTTGGATCCTTTATAGTTCTGGAGATCTGAAATAAAATAAGGGTTTCCTCTGGAAAATGTACCCTATTCCTTATGTTCTTCTGGATTATCAAACACAGTATTCTATCCTCACCTCTAGTAGTAGGTGCGAGTATGTGACATAAGCTGGCTAATAATGATATGGTGTCACCCAAAAAGAGATGTGAGATATAAGTTGAGCAAATTAGAACCCTCTCCTGAGTGTTATGCATTAGAGGCTGAAAGATATCCCTCAATTTCCTCTAGAACCTAAGCATATATATATTTGTGAGGAATGTGTGTGTGTGTGTGTGTATTATACATATATATGTGTATATATAAGCATATATATATGGGAGTGCTCATATATTTACAAATCAAATAGAAGTGTCTATCTCATTATAGGGACCAATTAAAATAAGCACACATACAAGTTTCCCTTTGTGAACATGTGACTATAGATAGCTACATTGCATACTCGAGTTTTCTTAACAACTTACTCTAAAATCTTAAGACCATGTGTGTCATGACCCTAGCTTGGAACACAGCTTGGCCCACACCGAGTTCCTGTTTAAGGTCTCCCGCTTCAGATGATACTTATCCCAGAGCTCCTATTGTCCCTGACTGATGCAATACATCTTAATGGAAATTAATGCTTTCTTCATAACAAACTAGCTTTCTTCCCATCCCTATATTTAGATCTTGTGTAATCTCGATAACAGAAATCTCCTCTTAGTGTATGTATGTCATAAAACTGTGAGTCAAAGTTTCTGAGCAACAAGCACTGATTATTTGCTTGATAATTTAAAGAACTTTGTCTTAACCAGACTAACAAATAGGTGAAAAAAAATCATGCAATATAATTTCTAAATGTGATCAAATTCAGATAATTTGTCTTAAGCAATAAGGCAGAATGAAGAATCTCAGTATTTATTTCTAAAAATCTGAATCTCAATAGCCTGTGCTCAAATAAAATGAGTGCTTTATATTAGGAAGGGAAAAGTTTACAGTAGGTAGTCAAGCTTGTCAAAACTGCTGGAAATGTGGTAAAAATGGTGAAGTGAGACTTATAGGTGTAAAGTTATTGCATTAATAGCTGTTTCAACTGTCAGTGAAACAAATGATTTGTGTAAGTTTGATAACATGCTTTCCTAAGTGGGCACCTCATTAAGACAGGCACAGCACCTCTTCAGCTGAGCTAAAAACCATTTTACCACCTATTTTATAGGTTCATTCAAATGATTTTCAACCTTTCAGGGAAATTGTTTTGCATCAGAAAAAGAAAAAGCTTAAAAACATTTCAATGAATCATTACCAGTA
>NC_043713.1:21854058-21907828 GCF_006229205.1 Suricata suricatta | reverse complement strand
CAAATCTCAGTGCACAGATCTGTGCCAGTCATCCGTATTGGAGATTTAAACTACATCTGGATTCCCTCCATGGTTAGGAAAGTTCATAGACTAGGTCTCAAATTATTTAATCAAATATTTGTTTATTTGTATTGTTTGATTTAGTAAAAGCTAGAAGCTTACAGAGTAGGGAATGCCAGATTCACGTTGTATGTGTCGACCCCCTTGGCATATTGAATGGCTGTGCCTTTTAGATTCTAGGATACGAGCACCAGAGATGTGCACCAGAGAACTGCTCCACAGTTCCATGAGAGTTCACCTAAGCTTCAGTATCCTCCTCTATAAAATGAATATAGTATTGGTAACTATCTCAGGACTTGGGCAAACATTAAGGAAGGTGATGTATATAAAGTACAAGCCCTGTTCCTGGTAGATACTGAACACTAAGCGTTCTTAGGAATATTACTCGACACAGATGTCTTTGTTACCTACGTTGCCATCTACTCTCCAACAGTTCTCTTTATCCACTCTTGTTCACCTAGAGGTCCATTAAGATTGGCATTCTATTCATTATTTGTAGGAGACACTAAAAGACAGCAGGCTTTAAAGACAGTATTGAAATGCTGGGAAATGTGATGGTTAGTCCTTTGACCAAGGAATTCTTGAAAATATCAAACTTTTTTTCTTACCAGAACATTCTTTAACTACAGTATCTGTGTGTGTGTGATTCAGTAATAGCTTCTGTGTTAAATGCTCACTGTATAATAATTTGGCTTGTGATTTAAGCTGAATGCTTGAGACTGCAGTATAGCTGACATAACGTGACTAGGAATTAGTATGATTGAAACTGAACTAGGACTTTCCAATGGTGGTTATCCTCCCTAAAGCTTTTAGGTTGGAAGTGTGGCAGAGACCCCCTACCCGCCATGAATAGTTCACATTTTCTTCCTCCACATTGCAGAAATGTTTCTGTAGAAATTTCCTAGGCTCCTTTACTTATAAGTGCTGTATCAAGTTCCTATAAATGGGATTTGAGTGCAAGGAAGGTGTCAGTTCCAGGATGAGCTGAAAAGAAGCAAGTGTTCTGTTTCTCCCTTCTCGTCTCCTGCTCACTGGATACAGAAGATGCAGCTTTGAAGGGTGCCAGTGGTACATGATAGGAGGGGTTGTGTCCCTGAAGAACTGCTTGGAAAGCCATCCATTAATCAGGGATATCTGCATCAATGAGTTGTGTAGCAGTTAATAAACTTCCTGGAGATTTTGGAACTTTGCTACATCAGTTCACACTTCTTTAAGTAGTAAAAAGACACATGCATTTATTGTAATAATTCACAATTACTTCAAATATTTTCTACTCTTTTTTGAGATGTGTTGTTGGGGATTTTCACTATTGGCAATTTTTCATTGTTTTAACTTAAGAGTTATTTTTTTAGACATAGCCAAAAGTCATCCAAAGTCTTGGTGTAGAAAGTTTAGATGTAGAAATTCTCAATATATTATTAAAAATCTGTCTCATGGTATAATCCCAGAAAACAAGCCTTTGAATAAAGTGATAAGAGAGAGAGAGCGAGAGAGCGAGTGTGCGTTTGCACATAAGCAGGGGAGGGACAGGGAGAAAGAGGGAGACACAGAATCCAAAGCAGGGTCCAGGCTCTGAGCTGTGAGCACAGAACCTGACGTGGGGCTCAAATACACAGACTGTGAGATTATGACCTGAACTGAAGTCAGACACTTAACTGAGTCACTCAGTGGCCTGATAAAGTGACTTTTTAATGTAACTGAATCACCCAGAGAGCCGTGTAACATAGCTCCTTCACATCATCTTACAAATTCTTACTATATTCAGCCACAATACTGCTAAGTAGACCTGGTTCTGATTCCAGATATCTTAATTATTAACCCAGGTCTAATTTTTAATTCTAAAAAGTAAGAAGATGGCGAATTGTGGGCAGAGTATAGAAACATCATTATAAAATACTCAAATTCTTAAGAAGTGCTACGTTTTGGATGATGAGTAAAATATCTACACAGCAATGCTATCAAATATCCCTACTTGTTGCAATGCATGATGGCATTACTTCCTAGATTTTTTTTTTTTTTTTTTGGTAAGAATAGCTTTATTTAAAACTCCAACACTGGTCTTCGTTGATTTACTTAACACAGTTGGATGAATGATATCTGGACATGGGATTGTGTAACATTTGTATATGCCTGTATATGTCTTACGCATGACTCTCCTCAGAGCTTTAGCCATGGGTCCACATCTTGGCCTTGAGTGGGTGGGGACTTCTATGAATATTTTTTCAAGACCCCTATATAAATAGACAATTTGATTTTAAAATTTAATATATTTTTAAGATAAACATGGTTCAGTTTGTAGTACCAGCAAGGAAGGAAGTTAAAAAAAAAATGATGGGGCTTTATCTAAGGGACACGTGTGACAACTGAAAGAACTCCCAATGGCTAAAGAGGGAACAAATTGAAAAATAAATATTGGATTGTAACCAACTTTCAAAATACATATCTAGGTCCATGCTAATATAAATGATTAAAGAATACATGGAGAACACACAAACCTCCCATTCAAAAAAGTTGCAAAGAATATATGTAGTTGACCCTCAAGAAAGTGGAGTATAATCCCCCTCACCTTAACTGTGGCCTGGGTAGAGTAACTTCCCTCACACGAGGACAGTATGACAATGGAAAAAATAACTCTGTAGTTGGAGAACCCTGACAAACACTGCTTTAGTCAGGTAATGAAGGTCAGTAGCAACAGTGCTAAGTCATGTCAGTAGTATGTATATTTGATATGATCTGATGAGAGTGGCCCTTTACATCTGTGATCTTTGCCAAACTCCATTACCCCAGTCTAATCAGGAGAACACATCAAACAAATTCCAGTTGAGGGGTATTCTGCAAAATACCTGACCAGTACTCCTCAAAACTGTCAAGGTTATAAAAAAAACAAGAGAAGTCTGTTACAGCCCAGAGGAACTGTAAAGAGACATGATGGCTAGATATAATGTATCTGGGATTGATTCTAGAACATAAAAATGAACTTTAGATAAAAACTTAAGAAGTCTGAATAAAATATGGCTTAAGTTAATAATTTTGTATCAATATTGGTTCATTATAACATATGTAGCATACAGATAAAAGGTGTTAATAATAAGTGTGGGGTATGTGGGAACTCTGTGTTTTCTTTAGAATTTTTCTGTTAAACTAAAACTGTTTTAAAATTACTGTGATACATTTCAGAGCTCATCTTAGGTAGTGATTTAATGATGATTTAAAACAGACTGGCAGGGGTGTTTGGATGGTTCAGTTTGGATAAGTGTCAGACTCTTGATTTTGGCTCAGGTCATGATCTCCTGGTTCATGAGATCGAGCCCAGTGTAGGGCTCTGCACTGAAACATGGAACCTACTTGGGATAGTCTCCCTCTCTTCCTCCCTCTTCCCTTCCTCTCTCCCTCTCTCTCCCTCTCTCTCTATCTCTCCTCCCACCCCCTCCTCCTTTCTCTATCTCAAAAAATATTTAAAAAAAACCTGAGATTGGGCACCATTTTTTGTAATGGGTCAGATAGTAAATAACTTGTCTTTGAACTACATATGGTATCTGTCACGTGTACTTCTTTGTTTATAACCCTTTAGAAATGCATAAATCATTTATCTGTAGGGTCATACAAAAACAGAGTAAAATGGCAAAGACTGTAGTTGCAGAACCCCTAATTTAAAATAATGTATAGAGGGGCACCTGGGTGGCTCAGTTAGTAAGCATTGGATTTCAGCTCAGGTGATGATATCATGGTTCATGGGTTCCAGCTGCTCTTCAGGCTTTGCGCTGACAGCTCAGAGCCTGGAGCCTGCTTCAGATTCTGTCTTCCTCTCTCTCTCTGCCTCTACCCTGCTCTCACTCTGTCTCTCTCTTTCAAAAATAAATAAACATTAAATTTTATTTTAAATAATGTATAGAGGGGAGGTGGGTGAGGGAATGGGCTAAATAGGTGATGGGCTTTAAGGAGGGCACTTGTTGGGATGAGCACTGGGTGTTATATGTAAGTGATTAATCATTGGGTTCACTCCTGAAACCAATACTACACTGTATTTTAACTAACTTAAATTTAAGTAAATGAATGAATGAATGAACAATAAATAAGATTTAAACCAAAAATTAAGAGCAGACAGACAACTTAACAACCAAGGTGGTGAGGGGGACAAAACAGGCAAGGCAATTCCGATTACAGGAGATGAGGCTGAAAAGAAAGGTATAAAGAAATAAATCATGGCAGCCTTTGGTGTGCTAAGGAGTTGGAGTTTTATTTTTGGCCACAGGGAGCCATAGCAGGATGTTTAAAATCAACTATTTTCTATGAGTTTTTAAAATTAAAAAGTGATATATACATTATAAAATATTTTAACAGCACAGAAACATGTAATATAAAAATAAAAAGTAAAAATTCTCCATTTCCTTCCCAATTGCCTCCCTTCCCATCCCATTCTCTAGAGGTTATCCATTTGGTGTATATCATGTAGACCCTCTCCAAGTGTGCACAAATACCACCCCCCCACCCCCACTACACACACACTACCACATACGTGTATGCATCACACAACTACTGTATTATCTATATATGCACAGTATGCCCCATTTATGTACTTTAATAAGTATTTATGTACAAATGAATATATAAATGGAGCCTATGATATATATTTATATTGGTATTAGAACACATACATAGATTTATATTAAGCCTTCTGTCATTTTCTTTTTTCCACTAAAGATATATCTTGGACATTTTCCATAATAGTACATACAATATACACATCTACAATTGGTTTTGTTAATGACTGTATAGCATTGTAGTGTGTAGGATTTATTTAACCAGTACCTTATTAATAGGCATTTAGATTATTTCCATTATTTGTCCTTTTGAACAATATTACAAAAACATCTTTATATATACTCTTGCATTTTTGTCCAGTATCTAGAAATAGAATTTCTGAGGAAAAAGGAGTGTACATTTCTAATTGAAAATATATTATAAAATTGCCTTTAAAACCACTGCACCAATCTGTGTGCCCACTAACAGTAAATTGTTTGCCCCACATCCTCAATAACACTGATTATTATATATGAGGTAGCTAATCTGATAGTTGTATAATGATACTTGTTTAAAATGTACACTTATTTAATTATAAGAAAATTGAGTATTTTCCCTAAAATGATGAAAATACTGTATAGAGAAGAAGTACTTAAAATGTGTCCCATCCATGCACATGCAGACTTTTCTTAGTATCCGGGTACCGTTTCTTCTTCAGGTCCAAGAACCATTCCTTACTTTTTGTCATTATCAAATGCACCACTCCTGATTAATTGCATCTTTCCCCAGGATGTTACCCCACAGTGTCATGGCTCCTTAGAACCTGTTTTATTGAAATAACACAGAACTTCATGCCTGGGTAGTTCCCTACTACATTTGCTCATGGCACTGCATCACTGATTAAACCACCAATGAATCTTGGCTTCTGATAATTCTCTTAAGGTTTGTTGCTATGCATTGTTAATGATGACCTCAAATGAAAGTCTTACACTATGCAGGAAAATATGGACAATAGTTTTCTAGACATGCTAATTTTACTCTTCAGAATTTCATAGTATAAAGGTTGAATGACTTAACTTTTAACTATGCTATGCCTTGATCTCTAGACTGTCATCACTGTGTCCCTAGAATATAATGCCACTCAGTGTTGACTGTACCCCTGCCTTCCATTAACCAGTGGGGAGGAGAGGCATTAGCCTTTTATATAGAATGGGAAAGACTTTCCCATTTGCACAAGAATGTCTTTCTTCATGTAACATGATTTAAGACCAACTTAGCAACATACAATGTCACCATATTGGTCAGAGGTGACAGGGGACATGGATTAAAATTTCTACTTGGTGTTAGGAAGCCATAAACTCAAGCCCTCAGAGGAGCTGTTGACCACTTTCAAGAGTCTTCCTCAGTCATGACACAGTCTTCAGGGAAAGTGCCAAGACTTCCCTGGACAGTTTAAAACTGCTATCGCAAGGGAAGTACTGCCACCATAAGGAACCTTTGCCGTCATTCTGATGTACTATGTTCACTGTCTACAGTGCTAACGATCAGAGGCAGCCCTGTGGTTGGATCATGGAGAATTCAGAGAAGGCCTAAGGACTTGTGGTAGAGGGTCAGCAGCCCAGAGTCCTGAACTTGTTCAGGGTCCAGATGAAGAGTTGTGACACTATCATTCTGGAAGCTCATCTCACACAGTACCTCAAAAGAAATTTCATATCAGCCAGCTAGAATGATCTGCTCACCCTTGTAGAACTGGGGCCCAACCATAAGAATGACCACATAAGCACAAATTAATCTTGGGACATCCAGTTGACCCAGTGCACAGCAAAGTTGGAGGTAGAAAGATTCAGAGATTTCTGGATGAGAAAAGTAGGGTCTGGGGAGCCTGCATTGCTAGTTCTAGCTGACTCCAAGCTACCAGAAGGAGAATTAGATAATTTTAAAAAGGACTATCCAAAATGCAGGGCCCTCTGAGTTGGGGCCTCAGGGCAGAGACCTCTGCTTGTCTGGCCTAAGTGGCACTGTCTCTCCTTTCTTGATTCAGGAGACAGGAAGTGCCCCATCCTGACCCTAGACTTTCAGCCTCTCTCTAAATCTCCTACCAGAATCATGCAGAAACAGATTGCAAATCTGCAATCAAATTTACTTTTTTCTTTTTCTTTTTTTGCCACTGTTGTAGGCTTTGGGGATAGAGATGAAAATCGTTTCTGGAACTTTTAAACAAGTGCATGTATCATGCATCCTATTGCTTTGGGCCCCTGCTGTGTAATAACTAATTGGCAGAACTAACTCAGACCACGATGTTAATCCTGATAATATCTTAATTCCAGATAATGCACTTTTATTTAACAAGATCTTCTTTTAATGCCTAACACCATGTTGTAACCTCTGACTATGCTTGTTGAGACATGTAGATTCACATTTAACTGGCCACAGAGCATTGTAGAGCTCCAGCTACTTATCAGGGATTATCATTTTAAATTTACCCTGCTGAATACACTTTAGAAACTCAACTAAGAGAAGCAATATTTATTTAGGATTTGGGATGTGGGGTGTGGGTCCATCTATTCTTCCATATACTCCAACACCTGGCCCTGAATTATATTAGATAATTGAGAAGCTGTGAGTTTAGATTGAATATTCTTTATGTACCCCACCCTTCTCAATCTCTGAATCAGATGTTTAGAGTTGCTTTTATTGATTTGCATTTTGATGTGACACCATTTAACAAACTTTAGAGTGGAGGAGCCTAATTAAACTTGACAGTATATTTCCTGAAAAGGTGTGGTTGAGAATATTGTTTATCAAAATACACACTTGTATGAGAACTTAAAATGTAGAAGTGAGTCTAATTTTTCTGAATAGCTTGTTGGATTTTACATGAAAAACATATGGAGGTCTGTGTATGTATCCTTGTTCAATGCCAGAAGACTCACAATGGGGTTTAAGGCTCATCTCCACCGATGTGGTGGCTTCGTGGTGTGCCCTAAGCTGACTTCAGATTCTGTCTTATCTTTTCGTCTTAATTTTTCCATCCCATTTTGCTTTTTTAGACAAACTTTATTTAATTTTCCTGTGATATTTGAATATTTGTAAATTAACCTTATATTATTTTTGGAAAAAGAAGAGTTATAAACATTTAAGAAGTTATGACGAAACTACTTTAGAGAGAATTTATGTTGTTGAGAAAAGAGTGTGGGCTTTGGAATTTCCCAGGTTTGGATCCATTATGAAATCTGCTTCTTATAAGCTCTGTCCCTTTGGACAAGCTCCTTAATTTGGTATATCATATTCCAGAAGTATCATAACATTTGATTAATCCCATTGCTTTCATTCCTAATGGATCTTTCCTTTAGCTTTTCTGTCTATGCGATGCTTTCTAACAGGTAACAGGTCTACCTCGTTATGGTTGCAAATGAGGTAAGACCATCTTAGATAATGTTCTCTTAGAGATGAATACCAACATGAAAAAAGACCTGGAGATCCAGATAAGAGTTGTATTTTCTAAGAGAGCCAGGAATGAGCTTCAAAATACTTTAGTTATATTATGGGTAAGTATATATCTCTAAACCTTTAATGCTTTATTTCACACCAGAATTCATACTCTCTCCTGCCATTTAATTTATATTACTGATTTTAGTGGTGTCAATTAGAAACATAGGACAAAGCACTTAATTTGTTGACTGTCAATTGATACATATCCCCATTAATACAAATAGGACTACTTTTCAGCAATATACGATATATCAAAAAGATAGTGTCTATCCTTGAAACAAAGAAAATAATATATCAGAATTTAACAAGTCTTTTCTATCTAATGAATGAATTTACAGTTTGAAATAATAGTAAACCTGTCAAAGGGAATTGAATGATATGTTGCACCAGGAGTAACTTCTGTGTCTGGCATTTGTGTTAGGTTGTTAAAGGAAAATAGGACGTGTGAACCTTGATAATAAACCTGTCTTTGATATTATTGTTAAGCTTGACTCTTCTGGAGATGAAAGTGGCAGGTAGTAAAATATATCATGCAAACGTAAATGTGATATTTCTTTTCTATTTTAAGTTTTCCATGGAAAATGGTTTTGCAATTGGTCTTTGAACATGACTTTATTTATAATCCAATTTACAACTTGGAGATTTCACCTCAGAAGTCTAAGCAGCATGCTCTGGCTTTTGTGATTCTGAAAATGCTACTGCTGTCATTTGTCAAATATGCCTGAAATCTGCATTTCAATAAGTGACATCTCCCACTCCTTTCAGGTGAAACTTTTCACTCTTTTTTTTTAAGAGAAGCATCTAAATAAAAATAAGGTATTTGGATTCTGATTTTTTACAGCACGAATGATTAATTAATAAGTCACAGATATTTCAGTGCAGCACAATTAGATAGCTCTCATCTTTTTATCTGGGGATGGAGCACCATTTTATCACATTCATAAAATGGATTGTATTTCTTCTGACTTGGAAAAAAATCATGAAGCCAAGTCTCCTTCCCAATACAAGCACATTTTTACCTAAGACCCCATCGTTGATTCCTTCCTTTTATTTTTTTTTCCCTATAAGCCTTGAAATGCCTTCCTTTTGCTTTTGATTACCAGCTAGAATCCATATGATTGCACTTTCTCCCCTGGGGCTGGGGATTTACAATTCCTGCAGTCCTGTCTTCTGGCTGACCTGTCTGTCCACTAGCTTAACTTGACCCCTTCTAGTTACATCATCTGTGAGATGTAGACTGGACCTCCTCACATTCTGGGGATGTTATGAGGCTTAATTAATGTTTGCAGTACACACGAAAGCTTAGGGCTGCAAAATGCTTTATAACTTCAAAATACCACTATGTTAATAGCAGGCTCACTTGTGAGAAAGCTGCTAAATACAACCCTTCCCCTCTCTGAAGCTCTGTGACCTTCCTGTTTATCCCACTAATTCCGTGGTATGTCCCAGAGGAGTGTTCTGTGCTTCTCCAACCTGGTTTTGCTTCTAACTTAATAAATGCACCAAACCTGGAATGCATGCTTGCGGAAAAAAAAAGAAGGAATTTATTTATTTAAGTAATGCTTGTTCACCTGGAACATAATAGCAGCTGGATTCCTGCTGAATCAAGAATCTATTTGTTCCGGCAGGTCACCCAATATTGTTTATGAATTTTCATTCCCACTAACAAAATTAGGCTCCCAAACCATTTCTAATCAGTTTTCTGCCCTGCATTTTGGAGGATTTCGATTGAAGGGATACATTTAACACAGTCATAGCCCATTACTTACCAGAGGGATGGTGACCTCTCCTTTGTCTGTGTCAGAACCAAGCCTTCTAAGAAGTATTTCTAATCCAAGATGTCAACCACTATGCAAATACCATCTGTTCCATAAGGGTCTTTGTGAATGGCAAAGCTTAAATTAGTTGCTTTGTAGTTTCCTAAATATTATAATTATGTAAAGATTGTGTTTTAAAGATGTCTTTGTTATTAATAGTTTAGTGATCAAACAGGTCTAAGATATAAAATCTTAATTATTACTTTAAAAGTTGTTTTGATCTCAAATGTAGCCATGTCTTTTTACATAATTTTTCTAATAATAGAGACTCAATTAGGATCAATTAATATCTTTTGACTTATTCCTCATAGGGCCAACAGGTCAATGACTTTCAGTGTCACAACTGGACTTGGTGGGGAGTGGGGCTCTCCAATCCAGAAATGGACAATCAGGAGTTTATTTGGAACTAAAGAACAACTGAAAATGTTGCCAAGTCTTCAGTGTATTGGCATTCCAGAAAAAAGCACTCAAGGGTTTGAGTAAAACTGTGGGGTCAACATCCTAAAACTACCTCAGTGGAAGAGAGGCAGTAGCTTAATGAATATTGGTAAAAATTTAGATGGGGTCCAACTCTAGACAGGAAGCCAGCAGTTAGCATAGATGCCAGTCTGTAGGCCATGCGGGCGACACCCAGTAGCACTATCTGGTACCATAATGACTACAGCTGTCATCTTGCTACTCCTGTGTATATGTGAGGAGCACTCTTCCGTTATTACTCACACAGAGCATTGTGGCAATCTCAAGGTTGCAAAGCGAGCAAGTAAAGAGAGTAAAAAATCCAAATGGTCCAGCCGTACCTTCAGGATCTTTTTAAAAAAATTTTTTAAATGTTTATTTTTGAGAGAGAGCGAGAGAGAGAATGAGCAGGGGAGGAATATAGAGAGAGGGAGACACAGATTCTGAAGCAGGCTCCAGGCTCTGAGCTGTTGGCACAGAGCCCGATGCAGGCTCTGTGAACTCACAAACTGTGAGATCACGACCGAGGCTGAAGTCAGATGCTTAACCAACTGAGCCACCCAGGTGCCCCTCTACTTGCAAGCTCTTAAAGAAGTATAGGGCCTGGTCATTAAGAGCATGTGTTATAGAATATGGTTCTGGAGTCTGCATGATTTTGGGCAACTTAGCCTCTCTGTGCCTCAGTTTCTGTATGTATGTATATTATATATATTTAGGGGCAGTTTGATGGCTCAGTAGGATGAGCATCCACCTCTTGATTTTGGCTCAGGTCATAATCTCAGGGTCATGGAATCAAGCTGCACATTTGGCTCCATGCTGAGTGTGGAGTCTGCTTTGGAGTCTCTCACTGGCCCCCCGACCCTGCCAACCTTCTCCACTGCTCATGTTCTCTCACTCTCTCTGTCTCTGTGTCTGTCTGTCTCTCTCTCTCTATATATATATAGATATGCATATATGTTAAAAATAGATGATAATCATACCTATGATATATAGATATGTATGTATGTTAAAAATGATGATAATTGTACCTACCTCCTAAGGTTACTGAGAAGATTAAACAAAGTAGTACCTATAAAACCTAAGAAGAACTCTTGATACATGGTTGAGTGATAAATATCATTGTTCATTTACAAAGGAACTGACAATATAAAACAGTCAAATACTAATGGACCAAAATAATTAAGTAGGACTATAATCCTTGAGGCCTATAGAACATGAGAAGTTTAAGGAAATCCGAGGAGCTGGATTTTGTTGTTGTTGTTGTTATTCATTTTACACTCACAAAACCTGTGGGTTGGAGTTTCTCCTTCTGGAGATAGTGTGGGGATTTTGCTGGTTTCTCAATGGCATAATTTAACATTTACTTTTCCTTCTGATACAAAACTAAATGTAAAAGTTAGCTTAAATCTGCAATAGTAATGAAAATAGATGGGTGACCTTCAGTGGGCTAGAGATTTCATACATTTTCTAGATTAAAAATAGATGAAGCAGTGGCAATACAGGGAATGGCATAATGGGAACCACAGTAAAAGCTATAGTGTCCAAAACGGTAGCCACTAGTCATAATATGTAGCTACTGAGTCCCTGAAATATGGCTCGTCTAAATTGACATGTGCTATAAGTGTAAAATATACTTCAGTTTCTGAAGGTTTAGTATGAAAAGAATATAAAATATCTCAATTATTTTTATACTGATTACATGCTGAAATGATATTTTTGATACATTAGATAAGTTGTTACTAAAGCTAATTTTACCTTTCTAAACTTTTTAATGTGGCTTCTAGAAAACTTTAAATTATACAAAAGACTCTCATTTGTAAGTTACATTGGATAATTACTAGAAATTCTGTTTTCTATCTGTGTAGAAGGGCTCTTAATGAACCCCAAAGAAATTCTGGTGTCAAGGTACATGATGTGAAGAAGGGCAGAGATAGGAAGGCATTCATAATTGGGGGACAAACTTTAAGTCAATCTAAGAAAAAGCTGGCTATTTCCTTCCATTTCTCGTTCTGCATCTCCATGTAAGCAGGTCAGTCAGAACCGGGTATGGATCCTAGGGTCGGTGGTGAGGCAGACAATTATATTCTTAAAAAAAGTATCAGGGTGCACTAGAGGAACTGGTATAGGACACGGGGCTACAAGAGAAGGCTCTTCCCATCCTGGCCCTTAGAGTTTTCATAGTGTAATTGCTGCTTGACAGTCTATTCATCTCAAATCAAAGTCTGCCAATTGAGTGACCCTGCTGATGTACACAGAGATCCTCATCAGTTTTCCTAAGGAATAATTGTTTAAAATATAATCAAATAATCAAGGGTCACCAGATCTTTAGAAAAATTTGCATAAATGAAGAAGAAAGACGAAAATAGAGCCAAGTAACACCAAAGGAAACAGACACATTGGAGACCAAAAGAAAATAAATTAAAACAAAGGAATCCTAATTAGTATCCTCAGAGAGATTTAAAAAATAGTACAGTGATAAAGGTGGAAATACCTTTTTTAAATTAATAATTAGATCTATAGTTACCTAAAATGTAGTCATTGAGGAAAACTAGGTGAAGGGTGCACAGGACTTCTCTGTACTGCCTTTTTCATTTCTATAATGTGAATTAATCTGTAATGATTTCAAAATAATTCAAAAATAAAAATCAGTTAAGTAACGGAGCCCCCCCTCCAATTGTAAGGAAGTATATTTCAACACAGAAATTATCATAGAAAGATTTGAAGATAGAGTTGAGACAGTCTTTCAGATCATAAAATTGAAAGAAAAAAAACCATGAACTGTGTCTGTGGAAGAGAAGAATGATACTTTGCTGGACAAAGTTGGATTTAATATTGAAAAAATTACTTAGTCTTAATGTGAGTATTGTTTATTGGTTTTCACATTTTGGAGTTATCCTAAAATCACAAATCAGGAAGTAAAATTTTCAACTAAAAAGGGATAAAGTTATGATGGCCATAACTATCACTGTGCCTTTTTTGTTTTTGTTTTCTTGTAACAGCGGCCACATGGAGTTTCACCATCAGTCACAACTCTCATTCAGTTCTCTGATAATCCCTTTCTCTTAACTCTTTCTATACAATCTTAAATTCTCATTTCATTCAGTGACAGTAAGACCTGAAGGTTTTGTCTTCTCTCAAAAGGTCTGGGATTGTTGGCTTTAACCAGCTGTGTCCCAAAGGCTGGAAAAGTTGGGGTGGCAGCATGGAAGAGTACATGGATGTCTTTATTCTGGCTGACTTTCTGTTTTAATTACTTTCCTTTGCATTATATGTATTTGCATCAAACCATGCAGGACAAACTTTGGTAAAGAAATTGTCTGAGGATTCCAGACCAGTTTGTGCGCTGATATTTGGGATCAAGCTAATAATCAATCAAGACTTACTTTTGCTTTTCCTTATTCTTTTTTTTCCCCATAATATTTTATTGTTAAATTGTTTTCCATACAACACCCAGTGCTCTTCCCCACAAGTGCCCTCCACCATCACCACCACCTCTTTTCCCCCCTCCCCCTTCCCCTTCAACTCAGTTCATTTTCAGCATTCAATAGTCTCTCAAGTTTTGCATCCTTCTCTCTCCCCAACTCTCTTTCCCTCTTCTGCTCCCCCTGGTCCTCCATTAGGTTTCTCCTGTTTTCCTGTTAGACCTATGAGTGCAAACATATGGTTTCTGTCCTTCTCTGCCTGGCTTATTTCGCTTAGCATGACACCCTCAAGGTCCATCCACTTTCCTACAAATGGCCATATGTCATTCCCTCTCATTGCCATGTAATACTCCATTGTGTACATATACCACGTCTTCTTGATCCACTCATCAGGTGATGGACATTTAGGCTCTTTCCATGTTTTTGGCTATTGTTGACATTGCTGCTATGAACATTGGGGTACATGTGCTCCTATGCATCAGCATTTCTGTCTCTCTTGGGTAAATCCCCAGCAATGCTATTGCTGGGTCATAAGGGAGTTCTATGGATAGTTTTTTGAGGAACCTCCACACTGTTTTCCTGAGCGGCTGCACCAATTTACATTCCCACCAGCAGTGTAGGAGGGTGCCCTTCTCTCCACACCCTTGCCAGCATCTATTGGGCAAAAGAAAGAGGTGATGCCAGGGAGGTCTAGGGCTGTGACAATCTAATTTGGTGACATAAAGGCAAGTGGCACATTCTTTCATTAATATTGTCAGAAGAATCCTCCTCTCTGTCAGAGTCGGGGTTCTGGTGTACACAGATAACACCTTCCTGAAAAATGTGGCTATCCTATCAGTTACTAATTCTAGCCTGATGGTTTAAAAACATTTTTTTAAATGTTTACTTATTTGAGAGAGAGAGAGAGAGAGAGAGAGAGAGAGAGCGAGCAGGGGAGCTGCAGAAAGAGGGATGGTGGGGGAAGAGGATCTGAAATGGGCTCTGTGCTGACAGCAGAGAACCTGATGCAGGGTTTGAACTCACAAGCCATGAGATCATGACCTAAGCTGAAGTTGGATGCTTAACTGACTGAGCCACCAGGCACTCTTAGCCTGATGGTTTTTTTTTTAATTTTTTTTTTTACTATTTTTTAAAATTTCTGATACAGAGAGAAACAGAGCATGAGAGGGGGAGGGGCAGAAAGAGGAGACATAGAACCAGAAGCAGGCTCCAGGCTCTGAGCTAGCTGTCAGCACAGAGCCTGACGCGGGGCTCGAACCCACGAAAGTGAGATCTGACCTGAGCCGAAGCCGGAGGCTTAACCGACTGAGCCACCCAGGCACCCCAGCCTGATGGTTTTAAAAAGCCCAAGCCTACATCCCTGTGGTTTAATACCTCCAACTTACAGTGGTTTTAGTAAATGCATATACCTTTATGGAATATGAAGGACTATATTGCCTCATTGTATAAATAAGGAAGCTGAGGCATAAAGGGTATGTGCATTGCATAGGTTTGTAAGGGCAGAATTCTACACAGAACCCCAGCCAGTTGGCTCTACACTTGATATATAGATATATAGCTACATCTGTAAATAGATATATAGATATACATATCTCAAAATGGCAGTACTTGTTTAAAAAAACTTAAAAGTTCAGCAGTTACTTAAAAATAAAAGACTATGTACTTGTATTTTTCTTCTAGAAACCAGACAAGAAAAACTCTAATCTTGTCTTCCTTTATTTCACTAGATTAAATGACCTTATTTTTTTTTAACAAGAGAAAGGACTTCTTCATTGGTTTTTCTTTTCTTTTTTTTTTTAATAGGACAAGGGACATCTTCAGAGCTCATCCTGTTTTCTCAAAACTTCTTTGTTTTAAACATGAAAATTTTCAGTGAACACCCAAAGAAATTCTGATTGGTGGTTTGAGCCCAAGATTTTTATAATTATGTATTTATTGCCAGGTGATTCTGCTACAAGAGTCTATAGAGTATGATTTAAGCAACTTTGCACTGGACTCTGAGTTCTACCAAGATCTAAATCTACTAAAACTTTTTCATATGAGCACACAGTGATAACTTCAGTATTTTTACAAGCGAAAATCAGCCAGGTAGTCAGGTGATTTGGCAATGGGGCAGATTTTTTTTTTATCTGTAATGTATATTGACACATACATAACAGACTTTCAATGAAAACTTATTGATAAACGGTCAGCACTAGACTTTATCACCCAAGCAGAGAGCAGCTTCTTTGTCCAGACTGTTGTTCTGGGTGAATGAAGCACAGTGTATTATATGCTTTGAAATATTGCCCCACAGTGACATTGGAATTTCTTTCATTGGATTTCTTTCCATCTATTCGGCAGGTAACCAGTTATAAGGGCTTGTCATTATATTGACAGGTCGATTTTTCTAATCCCTGATACATGCAGAGGGGGAGATATAAGACTTGGTATGTTTTTCCTTTTCACAAATTTAACACACAGGTATCATTCAGAGTCTCCATAGAGTAGGGAAAGTGGAGACAATGGTGGACTCAAAGAGAGTAGGGTATAAATTTCACTCCTGCCACAGAGTAATGTTGAGAACCTCAGTTTCTTCTGCTAAAGTAATTTAATTTAGCTTTGGAGCCAGTGTGAGATGCAAAGAGATAAGATATTTTCTGATGATGCTTAATGATTCTTGCTCAAAAAATACTAGTTTGATTGTATTCCCCCTATCTTCTCTACTATGTTGCTAAGTGTCCTCCACCAACTTTGAGTCATACTGATTTTGTCTGATAGATCAGGCATACCTGAGTCTATAGAACATTTCTTTAGTCACTAATTCATCATTCATCTGTACAGTATTTGGTCTCATGGAAAGTGGAGTAGTGAAGTAGATACTTCTAGTGGAATGGTGGGCATGGAGAGAAGAGAACATATTTTGTAGAGGCAGAACTAATAGGAATAGTTGTTGACATTTGATATCTTGACTTAGGAAAAAGAGCCAGGGATTAAACACATGTTTGTACAGCATATTAGAGCCACTTGGTAAGACAGGAATATAGAAGGAACAAAACAGGGAGTGAACAAAACAGAATGAGTGGTTTTATCTTAGATGTGACAATCATGAGATGCTCATTATACAATCAAGTAAAAATGCCATACGGTGTTGGGCTATATGCATCTTGAGTTTAAAGGGAAAAATCAGGGCTAGACACATAAACTCGACAATTGTGGACACGCAGACATACTATGCAAAGCCATGGAACTTACAGGAGACAGCATCAATATAGGGGAGGAAAGGCCTAATGTCAAACCGTGGTTCTGACATTTGGCAGTGGAATCATGGAAAAAGAACCAGCATATACAGCTAACGAAGCAGGTTCTTAAAGGTAGGAGGAAAAAAAAGGTTTGGGTGGTATGATGAAGGTACAAGAATAAAGTGTTTTAAGAAGGGATCAATGGTCAAATTTGTTGAGAGGATATTGCATATAGCGGCACAGAGAACAAGGATCATGCTGACAAAAGCAATTTCAATTGAAAGCTGGAAACAAAACAGCATTTGGTGGAAGTTGAGGAGAGAATGGGAATGCTACTTCTTTGGTTAGAGGAGCTTTTGTATATAATGAAACATCTCAACATAAATGTCAGTATGAAATGAAAGGAGAGCCTGGTTGTAAGTTTAATAAGCTTTCTCAAACTCTACTTTCTGAAAAGTTAAAAAGTTGAGTCTCAGGTTACAAATGTTTATGCCCTGTGTTTTCTTAACACTGTACCAAATAAGTATAAGCAGCTGTTTCACCTCCTACCTAATATGACAGCACGATCCCAGCTTGATCGGCAGGGACACGACTCGACCAGCATTCCTCACATTCTGGTCAAAAGTATCTATGATGGTTTATCCATTGTTGTTGGGAAACAAGTGACCTCCCTATTGCCTTTGCATCAAGGAATTGAGATGTGAAGAAAAAGCTGATGCTGAACTCCAAATTAAGGGAGAGCTCAGTTATGTTAGACCTTTCAGACCAGCCTTATTCATATTGAAAGAGAAAAGGAGATTGAATTTCTACAAATCATAAAGCCTGGAGTGGTCAAGTTATTGTCTCCTAATTCCAGTGGCTGTCATGTCTGTTTTTACATGACTGTGAGTCTGATGTGTGATTGGATTTTGCTTTATTATGAAGCAAGAAACACAGAAGATACATTTGTCAGGCTGTGGTGGCCATCTATTTATGAGTTGAATTTTCTTCTGATGGAAGTTAATAACATGTTTAAGACAGAATATAGAAACTCTTGCCTCTGACTCAAATGTTTTATCTCTTTCATATGGCCAGGACATAAGAGAAGTTAACACCTAATAAGACCCAGAAAAAAGCTCAAGCCTTTTGTGCATTTAGCCTTTCCTTCTTTATTGATTTGGTATTTAAGAAATCGTCTCTAAAACGTTAGCATCAAACATTTAGGACTACTGGTCTTATTGCCTGAGACACACAATGTGTAGCCAGTCTATATTTCATGTTGTTACATGCTGTATACTTACCTCATCTTCCTCTGGAACTTACTGATATTTTTCATGTGGATTTGTACATAAATAAGTTTTAGCAAATACTCCATATGTGTATGAAAATGATATATAATCACTAGTTGTTGGGTAAAGTGTTCAAAATATATATCTTGAATGGGTATAAATATACATATTTATATGTAAATATACATATAACGTATATGTACATTACATATTACAATATACATATTTATGTATATTTATACCCATTCAAGATATAGATAGATATATATACATATATATGGAATTATAGTTTAACTACACTAGATTTTACTGATTTTGTTTATGAATTCTTGAGAGAGGATTGTTAAAATCTCCCATTAAAATGTTGGCTTTGACAATTTCTCCTAGTACTTATGTCAATCTTAGCAATGTATATTTTATGGATTTTCAAAATTTTATTTATTTTTTTAATTTACATCCTAGTTAGTTAGCATCTAGTGCAACAATGATTTCAGGAGTAGATTTCTTAATGCCACTTACCCACTTAGCTCATCCCCCTCCCACAATCCCTCCACCAACCCTCTGTTTGTTCTCCATATTTAAGAGTCTCTTATATTTTTCTGCCTCCCTGTTTTTATATTATTTTTGCTTTTCTTCCCTTATGTTCATCTGCTTTGTATCTTAAAGTCCTCATATGAATGAAGTCTTATGATATTTATCTTTCTCTGATTAATTTCACTTAGCATAATGCCCTCTAGTTCTGTCCATGTAGTTGTACATGGCAAGACTTCATTCTTTTTGATTACTAAGTAATACTTCATTGTATAGATATACCACATCTTCTTTATTCATTCCATACTTTGGCTATTGTTGACAGTGCTGCTATAAACATTAGGGTGCATGTGCCCCTTCGAGACAGCACACCTGTATCCCTTGGATAAATACCCAGTAGTGCAATTGCTGGGTCATAGGTAGTTCTATTTTTAACTTTTCGAGGAACTTCCATACGGTTTTCCAGAGTGGCTCCACCAGTTGCATTCCCCCCAGCAGTGCAAAAGAGATCTTCTTTCTCTGCATCCTTGCCAACATCTGTTGTTGCCTAAGTTGTTAATGTTAGCCATTCTGACCAGTGTGAGGTGGTATCTCACTGTGGTTTTGATTTTTATCTCCCTGAATCTGAGTGACATTGAGCATTTTTTTTATGTTTAGTTTGGCCATCTGATATCTTCTTTGGAGAAGTGTCTTTTCATGTCTTTTGCTTTTTTTTTTTCCCATTAGATTATTTGGTTTTTTGGGTGTTGAGTTTCATAAGCTCTTTATAGATTTTGTATACTAACTCTTTATCTGATATGTCATTTGCACATATCTTCTCCCATTATATCAGTTGCCTTTTAGTTTTGCTGATTGTTCCTTGATTGTGTAGAAGCTTTTTATTTTGATGAGGTCCCAATAGTTCATTTTTGCTGTGGTTTCCCTTGCCTCTGGAGTTGTGTTGGATAGGAAGTTGCTGTGATCAAGGTCAAAGAGGATTTTGCCTGCTCTCTCCTCAAGGATTTTGATGACTTCCTGTCTTATGTTTAGGTCATTCAACCATTTTGAGCGTATTTTTGTTTATAGTGTAAGAAAGTGGTCCAGGTTCATTTTTCTTGATGTCACTGTCCAGTTTTCCCAGAATATCTGGCTGAAGAGACTCTTTATTCCATTGGATATTCTTTTCTGCTTTGTCAAAGATGAGTTGGCCATACGGTTGTGGGTCCATTTTTGGGGTCTTTATTCTGTTCCATTGATCTGAGTGTCTGTTTTTGTGCCAGTACCATACTGTTTTGATGATTACTGCTTTGTAATAGAGCTTGAAGTTCAGGATTGTGATGCTTCCATGTTTGGTTTTCTTTTTCCAGATTGCTTTGGCTATTCAGAGTCTTTTCTGGTTTCATATACATATAAATTTTAGATTATTTGTTCTAGCTCTGTGGAGAATGCTAGTGTTATTTTGATAGGTATTGCATTGAATATGCAGATTGCTTTGGGAAGTATTGACATTTTAATAATATTTGTTCTTATACAGGAGCATGGAATATTTTTCCTTTTTTGTGTGTCTTCTTCAATTTATTTCATAAGCTTTCTGTAGTTTTCAATGTACATATTTTTTACCTCTGGTTAGATTTATTCTTATCTATTTTATGGTTTTTGGTGCAATTTTAAATGGGGTCAATTCCTTGATTTCTCTTTCTATTGCTTCATTGTTGGTGTGTAGAAATGCAACCTATTTCTGTGCATTGATTTTATATCCCGTGACTTTGCTGAATTTATGGATCAGTTGTAGCAGTTTTTTGGTGGAATATTTTTGGTTTTCCATATAGAGTATCATCTCATTTGTGAAGAGTGAAAGTTTGAGTTCCTCCTGGCTGATTTGGATGCTTTTATTTATTTGTGCTGCTGATTGCTGAGGCTATACTTCTAGTACCATGTTAAATAGCAATGGTGAGAGTGGATATTCCTGTTGTGTTGCTGGCCATAGAGGAAGAGCTCAGATTGTCCCCACTGAGGATGATATTAACTGTGGGTCTTTCATACATGGCGTTTATGATGTTGAAGTATGTTTCTTCTATTCCTACTTTGCTGAAAGTTTTTTTTTATCAAGAATGGATGCTGTATTTTGTCAAATGCTTTTTCTGCATCTATGAGAGGATCATATGATTCTTATCCTTGATTTCTTCATGTGTTATGTCACATTGATTGATTTGCAAATATTCAACCATCCTTGCAACTCAGGAATAAATCCCACTTGATCTTGGTTAATAATTCTTTTAATGTTCTGTTGGATTTGATTTGCTATTATTTTGTTGAGAATTTTTGCATCCATTTTCATCAGGGATATTGGCCTGCAATTCTCCGATTTAGTGGGGTCTTTGGTTTCAGAATCAAATTAATGATGTCCTTGTAGAATGAGTTTTGAAGTTGTCCTTCCATTTCTGTTTTTTGGAACATTTTGAGAAGATTAGGTATTAAATCATCTTTAAATGTTTGGTAGAATTCCCATGAGGAGCCACCTCCCCATGGACTTTTATTTGTTGGGAGGTTTTTGATTACTGTTATGTGTCTGTTCAAATTTTCTATTTCCTCATGTTTCACTTTTGATAATTTGTATGTTTCTAGGAATTTATCCATTTCTTCCAGCTTGCCCAATTTGTTGACATATAACTTTCCATGATATTATCTTATAATTGTTGTATTTCTGTGGTGTTGGTTGTGATCTTTCCTCTCTCATTCATGATTTTATTTATTTGGGTTCTTTCTCTTTTATTTTTGATAAGTTTGGTAGGGCTTTACCAATTTTAGTAATGGATAAACTAGCTCCTAGTTTTGTTGAACTTTTCTGTGTTTTTTTTTTTGTTGTTTTGTTTTATGTCTGCTCTAATCTTAGTAATTTCCCTTATTCTGGCTTTAGGCTGCATTTGTTATTATTTTGTAGCTAGTTCAGGTGGAAGGTTAGGTTGTTCTTTTTCTTGCTTCTTGAAGTAGACCTATATTGCTATAAAATTCTCTGTAGTGACTCCTTTTGCTGCATCACAAAAATTTTGGACTTTGGTGTTTTCATTTTCATTTGCTTCCATGTATTTTAATTTTCTGGTTAACCCATTAATTCATTAATAGGATGTTCTTTAACCTCAATGTATTTCTAGTCTTTCCAATTTTTTCTCACAGTTGACATCAAATTTTATAGCATTGTCATTTGAAAATAGCCATGGTATGATTTCAATCTTTTTGTATTTGTTGAGGCTTGTTTTGTGACCCAGTATGTGATCTATTCTAGAGACTATTCCATGTGCACTAGAGAATACTGGTATTCTGCTTAGGATGACATTTTATAAATGTATTTGTTAAGTCCATTTAGTCCAGTGTGTCATTCAAAGCCATTGTTTCCTTGTTGATTTTCTGCTTAGATGATCTGTCCATTGCAATGGACACACATCCAAAACACCATTGCCAAGACCAAAGGTCATGGAGATTTCTGTGAGTCCAGTTTCATTCTTCAGTATGTGGTTATCCAGTGTTCCTGGCACCAATTATTGACTAGATTATTTTTTCACCAGTAAATATTCTTGGTTCCCTTGTCAAAGATTAGTTGACCTTATTTATAAGGATTTATTTAGTTCTGTTCCATTGGTCTAATTGTGTCTTTTTATGCCAGTACCATACTGTTTTGATTATAGCTTTATAGTATAGTTTGAAATCAGGAAGTGTGGTGACTCCAGCTTTGTTCTTTCTCAGGATTGCTCTTGCTGCACATTATTGTTTGATTCTATACACATTTTAGTATTCTCTTTCTATCCCTGCATAAATTCCATTGGAATTTTGATAGGGATTGTATTAACCCAGCTTTGGGTATTACAGACATTTTAACAATATTAATTCTTTTGATCTATGAAAACAGGATATCTTTCCCTTTGTGTCTTCTTCAGTTTCATTTATCAAAGTCTTAACAGTTTTCAGTGTACAGATCTTTCACCTTCTTGGTTAAATTTATTCCTGAGTATTTTATTGTGTTTGATGCTATTGTAAATGGAATTGTTTTCTTTATTTCTTTTTTTTTTTTTTTTTGGTATTTTGTTGTTAGTGTACAGAAAGTAACTGATTTCTATGTGTTGACTTTATATTTTATAGCTTTACTGAATTTACTGATAATTTTAACAGTCTTTTTTAGACTGTTAAGTTTTTAGGATTTTCCAGATACAAGATCTTAACATTTGCAGACAAAGGCCACTTTACCTCTTCCTTTATGGTTTGGATGACTTTTATTCTTTTTTATTGTCTGATTGTTCTGGCTAGGACTTTCAGTAGTGTGTTGGCTAGAAGTGCTGAGAGTGGACAGCCTTGTCTTGTTCCTCATATTAGAGATCAACTTTCAACCTTTCCCCATTGAGTATGATGTTAGTTGTGGTCTTACTCTCTATTGTGATGCAAGGATAATTTTGTTCATTGGCAGTTTCTTTCTTTTGGCACTACGAATATATCATTTCACTCTTTCCTGGCTTGCAAGGTCTCTGCTCTAAAAACTCTACTGATAGCCTTATTTGGGTTCCCTTCTTTGAAAGGAACATTTTTTCTCTTGCTTTTTAAAAAATTGTCTTTGATTTTAGACAGTCCTAATTTAATTTATCTTAGAAAAGATAATTTGGATTGACATTGTGGGGTGACCTGTTAACTTCAAGAACTTACGTGTTCAAATCCCTTCCCAGGTTTAGGACATTCTAAGCTGTTATTTCTTTAAATAAACTTTGTTTTTCTTCTTTTGTTCTATTTTTGGGATTCTAGCAATGCATAAAATATACATATCATATACAGTGCATAAAATATATATATCACATATTTAATATATATATTTTTAATGGTGTCCTGTACATAATATAGGCTGTCTCTATTTTTTTAGTTTAGTTTTGTTTGTCTGATTGGATAATTTCATTTGAGCTGTCTTTGAGCTCACCAACTTTTTCCTCTGATTGATCAAGTCTGTTATCGAAGCTGTCTATTGAATTCTTTGGTTCAGTCACTGTATTCTTCAGCTTTAAAATTTGGTGCTTTTTTGTTTGTTTTCTATATCTTTGTTGAACTTCTCATTTTGTTCTTGTATTGTTTTCTGGATATTTCAATTCTTTACCTGTGTGTCTTTGTAGCTTCTTGAATACCTTTAGAACACTTATTTTAAATTTTTTGTTAGACAACTCCTGCACATCCATTACTTTGGAGAGAATTACTGAAGGTTAACTATTCCTGTGGTGGATTCGTCTTTCGCCAATTCTTTGTGATCCCTACAGCCTTGTGTAGGTGTCTGCATATTTGAAGAAGCAGACAACTCTTCTAGACCTTATAGACTGGACTTGGTGAGGGTAGATGGAACATGCTGGAGCAGGCTGTGCCCCCAGGTATAGTAGTGCATGGTGCCAAATGTGGGGCTATGTGGTGGCACCAGGTCCAGAGGTACATGATGTCACGTTAGCTTTGGCCACTGGTACCTATGGCATTTGCAACTTAATGGTCCTTGGCAAGTGCTGCAGAGAACCTAGTGTCTGCAAGGGCTGTTGGGGTCCTCAGCAGTGCCTCTACGTCCAGTGGGTGGAAACCATGTAGTCAACATTGGTGGCTAGGGTAGTGGTGTGCACATTCTCAGCTGCCAGTGCCTATAGAGTGTCAGGGGCTGACACATGGTTAATAGTGCAGGTAGGGTAGGCAGAAATAACTAGAGATAACTATGGTCTCATAGACAGTTTCAGAGGCCCTGGCTGTCTATGAATGGCCATGGCTGCTAAGTCTCCCCACAGACACACAGCAGTGGAGGCTGGTGGCAAGGATCAGGCCCAGAGCATGCAGGTGCAGAACTAGAGGGGCTAGTTTCAGGTGCATACAGTGACAGAATAACCAGTAAACCAGTGACAGATTATAGGGCCTAATCTGGGTCTACAAGCAGCTGTGGGAACCCAGGCTGGTGGTGTGTTCTCCTGCAGCTGAGTTTCCTTCTGGGCATTCACATTGCAGTGCCGTATGGTTGTAGCAGGTGCCTGGTTTGAGGTATGCACGTGCACAGCTGGAGGGACTATCCCCAAGTACATGCATGTCAGTGAGAGTCAACCATTGTCATGGGGGATGCATATAGATGTCTTGAAAACACAGATGCAGTGGCCTGGGCTGGCTGCTGATGTGGTTTCTGGACTCTGGCAATGCAGGGGTGGAGGGAACAAAAAGAGATTCTGGGGGCTGGCCTAAGCAAACAAATACTTGTGTGTGTGTTGGGGGGGAGTTGGTGAACTCTGCAGAGGTCCACTGTTGTCGTGCTGGTGGTTCTTCAGTGACAAATCTGCTGGGTTTGTCCATAGAGCAGGTCACTGTGACCTGTGCCTCTTCTTGCCATGTGGCTGGTATTGGTCGCCCCTCCTCTCCTAGGACTTTTCTCACACTGGCCCCCACTTGGCCCTTCCCAATCCATTGAAAAATGTTAGCTGAATTCTTACTAGCACACAGGGCATCCTGAGGCATGAAACCCAAGCAAGCCAAGTGCTTGTGTTCCTTTTCTACTTGGAGGTGCCTGTCTTTCTCAGATTTTTGGTTAACTATGTGCCCTGCAATATTACCTCTCTAATAACTTTGAGCAAAGTTATGGATTTTCCATTGTCCAGTGAGTTTTATTGTTGTTGTAAAAATGGAAGTGATGTTCTTTTCCAGATTTCTACAGAGTAAGCAGAAATCAGAAGTCTCACCTTTATTCTTGATAGTTTTGTTGTATGTAGATGAAATTTAATTCATCTTAGTTCTTTGAAGATATGACTCTTGGGCTTACAGAGTCTAAGATTATTGCTAAGAAGCTACCTCTCAGTATAACTAATAGTATTTGAGGAGATTTTCTTTTCCCTTTGTGGTTCTTTAAGATTATCTCATTGCCTTTCACATTTTTCAATTTCATTAATATATGTCTCCTTATAAATTCAGTTCTATTTATCCTGCTTACAACATGTTGGGATTCCACAATAGCGTGTTTTGCATTCACTCTGAAAAATTCTTATCCTTTGTCTTTCTCTTTGAATACTGCATCTATTACAATATTCAATATTGCCAAAGACAATACTTGCAAAATTTCTGATTGTCTTTGCCTTTTACCTTGAACTTAGTAATTTCTTTCCAGAGCATCTGGGTGGCTCAGTTGGTTGGGTGTCCAACTTCAGCCCAGGTCATGATCTCATGGTTCGTGAATTTGAGCCCCACATCTAGCTCTGTGCTGACAGCTCAGAGGCTGGATCCTGCCTCAGATTCTGTGTCTCCCTCTCTTTCTACCCCCCCACCCCCGCTTGTGTTCTGTCTGTCTGTCTCTCTCTCTCTAAAAAATAAACATTATAAATAAAATAATAATAATTTCCTTTCATGTATTTTGAAGGATTTTGTTATTCATATTCTGTGACTTCATTATATTTCTTATGTTGCAGCTACTCATTTTGTTTAATATACTACAATTAGATAGGTATATGTCGTTGTAGATACAGATATGGATACTAACATATCCTGTGTTGAAATTTAATTCCTGCAAAATGTACTTGCATGTGGATAAGTCTATCTAGTCACCTGGGAGTCTACTAATCCAGAATTAATTTAAATTCCCAGTTTGTAATTTTGGAAGCCATATAGAAAGAGTCCTTTCCAGCCTTGATCCTGCCTTAAAGGTAGATTTATAGTTGTGAATCCTTATTAGGATCTTTTGTCCATTTGTTCTACTATACTTAAAATCAAATCCAAAACACAAGTATCCCAGTACTCCCTGAGGTACAGCTTTTTTTTCTTGTTTACATCTGAGTTTATTGTCCTTTAGGAAAACTATTTTATGAAGGATTATTTTCTTTTTTAACACAATCTTGCATCTTACTAGGTTCCCAAACTTATGTGGCTTCCATTCTTTATTACCCAAAGCTTTCTCACACCCCATGGCTCTAGAACATCATTGATCCATAGAAGAATGCCTTCTTTAGCTTCACAACCTTTGTGGGCTCATCCCCATGCCGCACCCCCACCTTTTTAGTCATGGTTTTTTTTTTTTTTTTACTTTATCCCTCGTTAAGCCATATGTCAAAAATATAGTGTAAGTTTAAAGATTTTTTTTTTTGGATGCTAAATGGTGAGTGATTTTTCTATACATCTAACATTCATGCTACCGGTAAAAGAAGCTTTTTCCCCTCTTGCCTAGTCAGAATTCTGCTCATTGTTTTAAGGCTCTATTCAAATGCCACCCCTTCTGTTAATTTCATTCTGCTACCTCTAGTCAGTTATTTTTGTCTATCTTCCAAGTAATATATTCTCTTAATTATATCATTTACAATTTTCTACCTTAAGTTTGTGGTTTATGTGTTAATACCTCTTCCTAGATAGACTGATTCTTGAAGGCAGGAAGCTGTGTTTTAAGTCATTTTTCTCGTGGCCAAGGAAATGATATACATTAAGTATTTCATATATATATATATAGATATAGATAGATATAGATATAGATATATAGATAGGCAAATGGATTGATGAAGAAATGAATATAAAAACATTTTTGTAGTTTGGGCAATAGCATAAGAAAGTCAGTTAAGAGATCTCTTGAGCATCAAGTGTATGTCATGCATGTTGCTAAGGTCAAATTAGTAAATTGAAATAAATGAGACAGACTCCATAGACAGAGGTTACATTTTTAATGTGGTGGGGGGGAGTGTATGACTTCCTTGGATGAGAAAGAGTATGTAAAAATGTGGTTGTGATCAATGAAGCATTCATAATGATTTATAGAAGAAACACGTATTCTAGAGGATCATTACTTCATTGTTGAGATTTTTATCATACATGACAGCCATTTCCCTTCACAACACATGACTGGTCTGAGACTGGACTTGATGGGACAAGTGTTATTCTTATGTGTGCACATACATGTGTGTGATTTTATAAGCCAAAAACTATTGTTATCATACTCTTGTCACAACATTCAGAAAAAAATTGTGATTATTGGATGGATAATTTTTTGTTTATAGCTATACAGAATATATCCTATCGTATATAATGTATTTTTAATATAAAATTTGATTGTATACTGGTGCCTGGGTGGCTCAGTCATTTAAGTGTCTAGCTTCGACTCTGGTCATGATCTCATGGTTCATGAGTTTGAGCCCCATATCAGGCTTTGTGCTGATAGCTCAGAGCCTGGAACCTGCTTTGGATTCTGTGTCTCCCTCTGTCTCTGTCCCTCCCCTAATCATTTTCTCTCTCTCTCTTTCTCTCTAATAATACATTAAATTTTTTTAAATTTTTTTAAATGTTTTATTTATTTTTGAGACAGAGACAGAGCGTGAGTGGGCAGGGGCAGAGACAGAGGGAGACACAAAATCTGAAGCAGGCTCCAGGCTCTGAGCTAGCTGTCAGCACAGAGCCCGACGCGGGGCTTGAACCCACAAACGTGAGATCTGACCTGAGCCGAAGTCGGACATTCAACCGACTGAGCCACCCAGGCGCCCCAAAATTTTTTAAAAATAAAATAAAATTTAATTGTATGAAGGCTAAACAATAAATTTACATATTATAAAAGTATGGGATGGTAAATCCTGACCCAGAAACCTAGTTTGTTTTCAAATATATTTTGTCTTTTACACAAATCTCTATGATTTATTTCTAGAATTTCAAATATGTTCTTGTTTGTTATCTTCTACTCACAACTGAACAAACAGTTGACTGGCATAAGCCCAATGAATGTCTTGTTGATTTACCACTTTTGGCATCCAGAATGATTTCCATCTTTGTCTCAACCATATTAGGTTTATGTGATCCACACTTCTCATATCAGCATTTTCATCTTCCATTTGTTTTTATAAAACAATGAAGACAGAAGGCAATAAAATATTCAAAACACAAAGCACTCTGTACAAATATGCTGTCAAGTGTGCTACTGGTTGGCAGTCAGAATCTCTATATGCTACCTGAACGTTTTAGCTTGTCAGCTATATATCTAGAAAGCTAAATTTAGCATTAAAAAACTTAGTTTGGGCTGTTGGTATATAATGTGCAAACAAATGGATTGTATGCAGACAGAAATAACAAAAGTCAAGGAAACCTCTACTTAGAAATATGCCCCTTACATCTCTTCTTTGGCTTGTGCACAAAGCAAAGAGCAAGCTTCATATGTTGCGGCTCTGGATCTCTCCTCAGGAACAGATCACATTTGATAACTTTCTGAGCATCTATAAAGGAAAATGCTCAAAACTGCATGTCAAGATCGACAAAATAATATTAGTACTACTAATATTACTGTAGTAATAATAATATGTATCAATAATATTGATATCTAGACATTCATTTCATTTAATGTTTTTTTCTTGGCATATGTTTGAGATGTTTCTTTACAATAAATATAAAGGAATTGCAGGAGTAAGTTAATTCTTCCTGTCTTTATTCAGAGAATTATACATGGGCCACAAATTCAGCCTCTTTTCTCTCTATCTCTATCTCTAATCTATACCTATACACAAAATGCACAACACACACACACACACACACACTCCTATGAAGTTGTGAAAGTCTAGGCAATATTAAGATTCCAATAAGTCTTGTCTTTCCAATTCTTAGGTTCTCTCTCTCTCTCTCTCTCTCTCTCTCTCTCTCTCTCTCTCTCTCTCACCTTGTTAGTTTTAGCTTTCTGATTTACTTTCTCAATAATCTACCTTTGGGAAAAGATGTGAGATTTACCATTAACCCTTCGATTGAACCTAAATGAGTATGATACTTTGGCAGGTAACTTTCCATTTTATTTATAATTACCAAGTAAAAGTATTAGGGCAATTTAGGTTGTAATAAAGCAAGAGAGAAAACATTTTTAAAAACTTCAAATAAAGCTATTTGCTTGTGACAGAGATTCATGGCCCCTTGATTGATACTAAGTAAGTGGTTGCTGAGTACCACCAGAGGGATAGATGATCCTGGTCAGTTTTGTTCTTCTTGCTTTCCCTGGTCTCAAACTTTGACACAGTAAGGACCCTGGACATGGCCTATATGTAGACTTATGAAGAATTTATTCAGCCACCATTTCATAAAAATAATGCTAATGTGTCATAGACTATGAGTCTGGAGTTCTCTCTTGTCCAGCAAGAGAGCAGATGCATAATTGAATATGAGAGAGGCTAATGTCCAGGAGGAGACAATAGCCTGGAACAGGGGTTTCATCTGTATATATACTGAGCTCACGGGATATTACCCATGTGGTGAATGTGAAGAAAACAAGATCTTATAAATGTGAACGTGGCAAAAACAATCAGATGGTAATCATTAACTTGTGTATGTAAAAAAAAGCAAAGAGTTGGGGAGGGGGGACAAGTGGAGTTTGTGATCAAAGTATATTGGTGCCAGATGGAAAGTAATTTACTACTAGTGATTTAACAAGTTACTCATGATTCCATTACAATATTGTGCTAACTAACCTCTGGCGCTTTCGCTCCGTGGTGGTGGCTACCCCTCCCCGCACCCAGCTAGTTTTTTCCTAACCCATTAATGTAAGTAGAACCTATTTACTTACACAAGGAAACTGAAGAGACCATTGAACTGTAATTTAAAGTACTTGGGTTCTAGAACCTCTTTTGTCATTAAACTAGTATGAGATTGGGGACAAGTTATATTTCATTTTTGAGCCTTAGTTTTCTCATGAGTAAATAAGTATATAGAACTAAATCAGTGTTTCTCAATCTTGGAGGTCCATTACAAATCAGGGAGTTTTGAAATATTAATGTCCGAGTTTTCTCCCCAGGTATTCTGATTTTTGTGTGTGAGGTAGACTTTGGTCATTGGTACTTTGGCAAAGCTCCTCAGATGATTCTAATATACAGCCAGTGCTGAGAACTTTTAGACAAGATCATCCCCTAAGTCTGTCTGGGGAAATGGTGTATTGTAGAGTTTAAGAGAATGGGCTCTGTAGTTGGATGGAGTTGAGTTTGAATTTCAGCCCTCCCACTTCCAGTCTAGTAGAAGCTTGGGCAAGTTTTAACTTTAAATCCCAGTTTCCTAATCTTTACAATAAAGATACACTTGGGTTTTGTAAAGATTGGCTATAATTATGGATATGGAGTAATTAGCTAAGGCCTCTGCACATAGTAGGCATCTAATGCTGATGATAAAGATGATTTCTGTAATGAAGCTGATTACCTCTCTCTCTCTTTACCTCTCTCTCTCTCACACACACACACAGACACACACACAGACACACACACACACACACAATTCCTAATAGAGCATTATGTTGCCCAAGAATAGAAAGATAAATAACCAATCAAAATAAAGAATCAGAGGGGTGCCTGGGTGGCTCAGTCAGTTAAGCATCCGGCTTCAGCTCAGGTCATGATCTCACAGTTCATGGGTTTGAGCCTCGTGTTGGGCTCTGTGCTGATAGCTCAGAGTCTGGAGCCTGCTTCAGATTTTGTGTCTCCCTCTCTCTGACCCTCCTGTGTTCCCACGGTCTCTCTCTGTCTCTCAAAAATAAATAAAGAACATAAAAAATTTTTTTTAAAAATCAGAAACAGCCCTGCTGCTTATCTCCAAAGCTGCCATATCTAACAAGTGCAGTTGACATTGTCAGGGTAAGCAATATGTAAATGATGTTAGACCAATTGGTTACAAAAAAGGAAAATAACAAAACCCAAAACAATAAATCCCTGTCTTGTATTTCTCACAAAGTAGGTTCCAGATGGCTCAAAGACATAAATGTCATAAAGCAAAACTTGAAATATTTAGGAAAAATAGGAAAATATTGATATAATATTAGGATAAGAAGGTCTTTAAATACAAAAAGAAAAGAAAAGAAATATCATAAAAGAAATAGTAAAAATACTGACTGCTTTGGAGCACCTGTGTGGCTTAGTTAGTTAAGTGTCCAACTTAGGCTCAGGTCATAAGCTGATGGTTCATGGGCATGAGCCCCACATCGGGCTCTGTGCTGACAGCTCAGAACCTGCAGCCTGCGTCAGATTCTGTGTCTCCCTCTCTGCCCCTTGCCTGCTCATATTCTGCCTATCTCTGTCTCTCCATAATAAACATTAAAAAACATTTTGAAAATACTGTGTTTAAATATAACACTTCTATATTGCAAAAATACTATAAAGTTAAAAGACATCTATAATATATAAACCACAAAACTGTAATAGAATAGATTAAAAAGCTCTATAAGTCAAGAACACAAAGTAAACCAGGATAATAGAAGAATGGACAAAGTTTAGGAATTAGTGCATAGATTTCAAAATAAATAAAATGATGTACAACTTACTCATTATCAGATAATTATAAATTAAAATGAGATACAAATTTACATGCTTCAGATACAGATTTAAAAAAAATCAACAACTCTATAAACTGCTAGTATAAATGCATATTGCTCTGACAACTTTATCAGAAACCCTTTATGCATCAAGGGGACATGATCATGAATGATCCTAGTAGTGTTTGAATAGAAAAACATTGTAATCGACTTCAGTATCATCAACAGAAGTGATAACTGAAGTGTGTGGATAATATGACAGAAAACTATTCAAGAATGAAAATAAGTAAAAGCTGCATTTCTAAGTGTGGATGAATTTCACAAGTAATTTTTTCAAAGAAAATAGCATGGCAGAAAGACATACATAATATGTTACCAGAAATACTTCGATAGTCTGCTGATAATGTATAAATTGTGGTCAAAAGAACACACACTAACTAACTGCAAGCTAGTGAGTAGCTGGGGTAGGATCAGGAGAGAGAGAAAGATGAACGTGCACAGAAAGAATTTCAACTTTTTTCTAATTTTCTATTTTTTAAAGGCTTAATGGAAATAATGGTAGGAAGTTAATAAAATTTGTCAATTGGGGATTAATCATTGTTTATCATATATATGTATATAATATATACATGTAAATAATTCTTGTGTACCCTTTCACTTTGTTGTCTTACTGCTATTCCTCAAAATACTTGTTAAAACACTATTAATTATTTTAAATGTGATCATGTGCTCACACTGCCCCAGGTCTCATGCTGCTCATGCTGTGTGCACTTTCTCATTTTGTCATCATGAGGGACTTACTATGATTATTCCCTATGACAGATGAGGAAAATGAGGTGATATATCCTCCTCTGATCACAGTGCTCTGCGTGAAAAGTTGTCAGTGAGACTCTAGGGCATAGTAATAGCACACTTTGGAAAATACTGACTCTACTGGAGTGTGTAACCAAAATATTTATCATATTAGCTAACCTTTGTCATTGGTGAAAAAACAAATCCTGTGAATGATTGGCATAGTAGGGCTCCAGTAGGAAGATTTAGGTGTGTTTAAGTATAGTGAGAAAAATATAGAGGCAAAGCCTTGAGGATCCCCAGACAAACTCATTTTTCTGAGCCCCTTATGTCCCATGAATTCCACAAATTTCCTATAATCTCATCCCAATCCCTAGATTTCTTCCTCTGCACATGAAGCCTTTCTTCACATATACTCAAGGCCAGGATTTGGAGAAGGGCAAGGAAATTTTTGTTGACCAAATCATGCAGTTCCATGTCTCATCTAAATGAAGTAGTTATACCTTTAACTCCTAAATTTATTTATCTGAGAAATATCACCTCTCCATAAATTAAGATAAAATGTCAGCAAATAAGTATCAAAAATCTCAATTTCCATCTTTGACATAAGAAGTGGAGGTCAAGCACATAAACAATATAGTTAAATTTACTTCCCATTTTAAGTGGCCACATCATTCATTTCCATCCCAATTCAACAAAGGTTTGCCTTTGATTCAGGATCATAGTAGTAATCAGCATTTTGCCCTGGTAACACTGAAAATTGTTCAACTACTGTGAATTGCAGACACAAAACACAAAATCTGCTATGTCCTGAGGAATAATCTCAACACTCACCTAGATTATAAATGTACCAAATGTGGGAACAGAGAGAGGAGTTTCAGTTACTTCTTCACTAATTTATAAGGGGCCAGGGCACATTTTGTGAGTATTTTCTTGGAAACTGAAGCTTCCAGTACCTACTACAATGGTTCCCCTAAGTCTCATGTTCCATCCAAAGCTTTGCCACTGGCCACTCTTGGCACTCTCCCATGCTCTTCAACTTGAGACAGGTAGGAACTTATTTAGTGATGATTTTGCAAACAGGAACCTAGCTCAGAATATTTTGGACTTCACAACACCCAGCTCTGCCCCCTTTGTTTCTCTCTTTCATAATGAGCCTGTCCCAAGGACACACAGCTGCTCAGTATGGGGGATCTCCTTGCGTTAGTGACCACTGTGATATTGCAGGTCCATGTGACTCTATGGCTGTGTCTAATTTACATAGGGATTATGATGAGTTAGAAGCTGCTCTCAATAGCCAGATTTATCAGCAATAAAGACTAAGATTTTGATCTCCATTTTCTTGTCACCTATATAGTTAAAATAAATTCCAATTGGTTCTAAATTCAGAAGGAGAAAGGGAGTAACTTATATGCCCCCTTTAATATTTTGACCCAGTGTTGTAGGGAAGGTACATGAGAGCAGGCATGAAGGAAAGGAGGAACTGTGTAAAAGCAGAAGCAAGTCCTGCACTCGGCTCTGGAGAGGCTGTGGGTGGAAATGAAGCAAGAAAAAATTAAGGAGGGAAATCCATGTTATTTTACAATGGTTTATTGAAGGAAATAATAGTAACAGAAAAATCAATAAAGCACATGATGCAGAATAAAAAGCAATGAAGTCTGGGGTAAAGGCAGGCACTATTGTGTTCAACAGAAGGAATCATGGGACTAATAACAATTATGTACTTTTTATTATAAAAACAAATAAAATGTTTCCAATTGAAGCCACTGATCTCAATAACTCTGAGTGCTTGAGAATCATAATAAGCATTCAGAGTTTTTTGAAAGTCAGTTCAATGCTTACGGTATATTATCAATATAAGCAAAGTGATGTCTGCTGGGAAAAGAAGTCATTCTAGAATTATAATGCCAATTATGCCTTTGAAAGCATGTAGCCAGTATTCTCTCAGGAGCATTTCTGAAAGGAGGATTTTTATTTTTATTGCTGGAGAGTCAAATCAGGATATTGGACAGAGCCCCTTTTTTTTTTTTTTAATTCCCCACTGAGGGCTAAAAAGGAGGAAAATACTTAAGAACTTTATCAACAATATCAGTATGGTAGGAATATACAAAACCATTTTTTGTGCACAGTACAAATCTTAGCTCATTCCTCCTGCACCGATCTTGTAGACCTTAGGGTTTGGGGACAAGGAGCTATGGTTATATTGTTTTTTGCCAACCATTCCTAGCTAGGGTTACTTTTTTTTTTTTAATGTCTTGGGGAAATTGTACATTTCTTGGGGCAGAACATTGTCCTCACTGTACTTTGGCCTCCAGTCTGTCTGTTCATATCTCTTAATTGACCTGAATTTCCCATTTATATCAAACACAATAAGCCTCTCTTTCTCTTTGGTTGTGTGACAATAGTTTGTGCCTTAGGTATCTTTCTTCAGACAAGACAGGCCTTCAATAAAATCAGGAAATTGTCCTGCTTTGGCTTTTCAGGTTGAAAAGTGTACCTCTGTCTGTCCCTATCCTGTCTGAACATATGTACTGGAAGAATTGTAAACCATCTGTTATTTGTCAATGAGCAGGAATCAAGATTTGAGAGTACGTATGTGGGGGAGGTTGGTCTGTAGAATGGGTATCATTTTGTGAAGATTACAATGAAAGATCATGGCACTGAAGGCACCGGAGCCTAGAAGCCTCAAAGGAGGGAGTTAAAGAGATATTAAGAGAAGGGGAAGGGACACTCTGGAATTACTTCCGCTTCTTATATCCTCTTTTTGAAATGAGCCTTTTATGTTTTTCTTCCTGGTGGATTCTTACTTATTCTTCAAAGCCCAGCTTAAACATTTTGTCTTTTATAAAGTTTTCTTTCTTGACTTTTTCGCCTCTGCTTTTTTGTCTCTCCTCCCTTTGATCTCTTTCCCTACCCCAGTAGAGGTGGCACCTCTATTTTCTGGGCTGTGGTTGTCCTGTTCACACATCCTTCTGCTGATATATGGCTCACACTGAATTCAAGGATTTGGGGCACCTGTCTGATATCCCTTCAGAGTGTGAGAACCTTGAAAGCTGAGATCATGCATTCTTCTCTTTGTGTTCTTAGAGATTATTGGGAACCCAGTAAATATGCCATGTAGGTAGGAGCAATTTGACTGATGAATGTATGAATGCATATAGGGACAGATGAACAATATTTTGCCTTGGGTCATCTGTATAGTTATTTCTTTCTGATTATATGGTGTAGCAAGGAACTCCTCAGAATGATTTCCAGGAAACTATCTCTGGCAACTTTTTCACTTGCCCAAACCAAAATCTTAGGAATCATTTATTCCTCTGTCCCACCTCATATCCCCCTGTTGATCCCATTCCCCTTTCCCCATACCAGTGTCTTCCATTACTAACTGTTCTGTCCTTCTGGTATCCTGCCTGGCAGCATCACTGTGCTTGTCTGCAGATCATTCCATCACCTTCCATCACCACCATTCAAACGGCAATGGATGTGCTTAGAGATAACTTTAGAATGCACTAGCTAACTGTTTGAGGAACATGATCTATGACAAAAAGTTAAATTATCTGAAATATTAAGGATGTTAATATAGTAAATTGGAAAGAGATGTGCATGAAGGCAGACCCCTTATCATTTATGATAACAGTGGAAACTCAAAAGCAGACTCCCCTGTGTACCTGAGGAGAACGTTTTACAAGATTAAAATGTTCCAAGCACTGTCGGCTTTGACAGCGGCATTAAACAACTTCCCACAAGGAGTGGGAATAAAACCAGATCTAACAACAAGGACCCATACGGGGTTGCACGATGAGAAGACAAAAGATGAAACCATTGCAAAATGATGGGCCAAACATGCAGTGGTGCCTAGTGATTCACAAAATCCTGCCTGGGTGTAAATTTCTTCCTGACACTTGAATAACACAAATATCTCATTTTAGCTGGTTTTAGCTTATGTCTCCCTCTGGCCTTTCTGTTTCTATTTCTTACTGGAAGCAAATAACATATTATCAACTCTTGATAATAATGTGAGTTTTAACTTGGGCTCCAGAAACTGAGTCCTGGGAACTGGTGGATAAGACAGCATTTATTTCCACATTCTGCTGTAAAAGCATTCTTGGTATTTCTCTCTATGTCTTAGAACTCAGTAAGGTGCTGAATTTTAGTAGAGATACAAATGTACTTGCAAACTTGGCAGTGATTAGTCCTGATATTTTCTGTAAGGGGAAAATGGAAGTTGTTTTTGCAGGACAGACTTCTCCAGAAGAGTTCAACTTCTAGAACCTTTGGTGGATAATCTAATTAGGTTTAGAAGATTGTATAAAGCTCATTTGGAAAGAACAATAGGAGCACAGTGGCCTGGAGGCAGCTGCCTTTTATTTTCGTATAATACACTTTATTTCAAAAAAATCTTAAGCCGGTGCCAGCTCCTCAGACTACATAAGAATTTTTGACTTATAAATGGAAACAGTATAAATCACTGATTTGATACTGTTAAAAGACAAAATTCACCTGAGTACATTTAAAGATCAAATTGGCTTCATTCAACAATTCATGATTTGGACAACATCCCATCTAGTAAATAGAAAGGGGTGCTGAGCAAAATGGGGGACTTATACCTAGACGGGGGTAGGGATAAGGAAAGAGCAGATTCCTTCATCTTTCTTTGGGAGGATGATGGGGTCTGCTAGGTGGGTTGCCTTGCAGGTGCTAGCCATGAAATTTCAGGTTTACTGGGACTTTTTGGAGATGTAACTGCACTTGGGTTATGCAGTAAGCCTCGGTTTGCTGAGGCGGGGATCAGTAAAGGTGACACCGTGTGGGTCCTGTTGTCTCTGTTTTAGCAATGCTTTCTCAGTGTTTTTCTAACAATAAATTCAGGGGTATCATACTTCCTTCCATATTGAACACTTCTAGTTGAGTCTCTTTTTGTGTCTGATAATTTTTCTTGCCCATATATCTTGTCTTTTAAATATTAATTTATATTTCCACAAACTAGAAGACATGATATTTATCAAATGGTAGGCTGAATGGAAACTGTGATGTCCACATGCTAATAATCATACCTTGGGCTCTTCACAGAGAAATCCCCAATGCCAAAGCATAGAAGAAGGAGTGGGAACCTTTTTTGGTCTGTTTCCTACAATCATGGATTTTATGGATTTCATTGAAACAACACTTGAATCCACCATTAGGAAGTGGATAATTTGAACAGTGTAGAATAGATGACAGAGGAGCATCATTTTTACTTTGTTGGATTAATCCTATTTAATGCAGTACTAATAGCTCTCAAATGGAAAACAAAGTAGCAAAATATTGTAACCTAGAGAATTATTCTAAAAGACATACATATGGAAAGCCTAGTGTGACTATGCATGTATGATGCTTGGACAGAAAGCCAAAATTTAACTTTTTTTGAAATTGCCCTATTAAAAATATCCATCAAAACATTCCCTTGGCTCAAAGAAATTGAAACTGATTTCAGAAGGGAATACCTTCCCCGGCACATTAAATATGCAACTAGGAGAAAGACAGATCTACTACTGCTTCCTCAGTAAAAGGGCATCTCAATTTTACCCTTGCAGCTGGAGGGTGTGGCTGGAGTCCAGAGGAAAATTTACTATTGTCGAACTTTAGTAATAATATTACCTGATTCTCATCCACTTGGGGCAGACGTCAGAACACACCTGTGGGTGTGCTTGATTTGATCCTGCTCTGTAGGGTGAATATAATCAGTAGTCTTCCCTTTCTTCCCAGAGGTGCCAATCCACTAAAATGGAGGGAAGGGACAAAGCTCCAGGTGTAGACAAATGATTTGGAATAGCCAGAGTTATCTAAAACCAAAGGAAATAGGAATTATTTTCAGTTTTACCAGAAGACATGTCTTTTGTTAACTAATGTATGTCATTAGGGGATGGATCTGAGAGGGATAAAGCAGACTCGTCATTTAAATGTCTTCAAATGCTTGTGCCATGGACGGTGATAGGATAAACCAAGCCAGAGAGTAAGAGCTGCCTTGTAACAGCGCCCCCCACCCCTCCGCAACCTGAAGATACTGAACATGGGAATCACAGGTCCAGAGACATTCTGCTCTACCACCGCTGATAAACCCAGATATCCCTCCAAGAAAGATACTGCCCAAGGGATACCCCAGACCTGGTGGCCCCTACTTGTAGAGGGCCAGGTGTTCACAGCCCAACTCCGCCTCCATAAACAATGCAGGGCGTTTTACGCTAGCAGCAGAGTAATGACGCTAAGAGACTGAATGATTAAATGCCATTCTGCCAGCCAGAGTACATTTGTTTTCTGCTTGAAAAAGCCACTTTCATTTTGTATGACAGCTTTCTTAACTGCAACATAGCTCAGAAAATGACAGAGAGCGAATGAGAATAAGTGATTGTAAACTGGCAAACAACTATTTGCTACTATTTGAACTACCATTAAACTGTTCATTCAATTTCTAGTCAGAAGCCATCACTCAGCTGTGGAACCAGAATGTAAGCGTTATTTATGTGGTCACATTACAATGCCATCTAATCTTGGGAAAAATCTTTTCGACAAAAATCAGAATATCCAAAAATTGCCTCGACATTCAGTGGCAAAATATAATGCTTAGGCATGACTTCTTTTCTGTATTCTTTTTCTCATTGTTATTGCTGAAATACTTGAATTCTATTCTCATTCCAATGTTATACCCTCAATAATATGCTTTTTCTTACTAGCAGTCTATTCTGGCTAGGTATTGTTAGCACTGGGCAGAGCTGCAGTTTCATAAGCAGTACATGGGCTACACTTGGCTTCCATTTAGTATCATTAATTTTCTTTGGGAATGTGTTCTTTCACAGCATGCACATTCCCTAAGGCAGAGTTGCTTTGCCTTGAAGAACTAGGAATTACAAAAATAATGAGGTCCATCATAGGTACTCTGCATTTTGATCTTATTTAAACTGAACAACCTTATTGTTGTTGATGGTTTGCCTCTGTTACAGACAAGGAAGTTAAGGTTTATCTAAATAAAGTAATTTCCCAAGAGTTAGAATTTGGCCTCATGTCTGAGAGACCATAAGCTCACCCGGCCATAGTGCTTCTCAAAGGAAGCTCCTAGTAATATGGTCTCACTGCACAGAAAGGGAGGACGTTTTACTATTCAGAGGGCGTCAGTATTTGTTGTGAATTTGAAGTAAGAGGCAAATAATTTTTAGGCAAATATTCCAGAGTTTCATATGAGAATGAATTTTTCCCTTGTGAATAATGGAAGAGTCTGTCCTTAGTCTGAGCATATGGAGCACACTGAAAACGCCTTTTAGAATATCCTCTAAGACTTTTTGAGGATCTGGACTCATAGGTGTTTCTGTTTGCTTGTTTGCTTGCTTGCTTGTTTATTTGTTTGCTTGTCTTTAATGTTAACTATTTTGCCCTAGGTTTTTATTCTCTAAAAGTGTATTTGGTATGTGATAACAGGTCACATTAATCTGGAGTCAAGTGTAGTGTTAACGAGTAGATCAAGTTATCCTCTATCACTTTCTGTCTGAAAAGAATTGATCATATATTACATGGATGTGAGTTAGTGTACCTCATAAAATGAAATGTTAGAGAATTTGTAATACTGTCATGATGGTTTTCCAAGGGTGTTAGTTAGGAGAAAAGAAAGTTTCTGGAGATATTTTGGTGAAATGTATGAAGACCTCTAAAATTTTCTGTTCTGGCACAACAGTTCCACTTCTAGAAAGTTGTGCTAAAGAAAGACGTATGCTAAGATTTTGTTTTCTAGGACACTAATCAATGCGTTATTTAAGAGATAAAATGTAGTCTCTCAGGTTTGAAAACCAACCGAGGGTTGAAGGGGGATGGAGACGGTGAAAAGAGGTGGAGGTGATGGAGGAGGGCCCTTGTGGGGAAGAGCACTGGGTGTTATATGGAAACCAATTTGACAATAAACTATTTCAAAAAAAGATAAAATATAAGAGTATGTCTAACATGGGGAATTAGTCATATTGCTATACAACTGCAAGATGCAATACTGGGCCTTCATTTAAAACAGCATTATAGAATAATGTGTAATACTTTAATAGTTGAACATAACATGTTGATAAATTTTAATATATTAGAAAATATTTTATGATATGAATATTCTTTATATATATGATGAATGTATGTACTATATGTACACCAAAAGTAACGGTGGTTTTTGATTTTGTGTGTGTGTTTGGTCTTCAAATTTCCTATAGCAAATAAGATTTTGTAATGAGAATATTTAAAAACATCTGAAAAGTAGTTTCGTCTATACTTCTCCTTTATAAGTTATAGTCGGTTAATCACTTGGTTTAACTAATTGAATTTCAACATAGCCCCTTTCAAAACCACAGCCTTCACAGACTACGAGAGAATATTTGCAAAAGACACATCTGCAAAAAAGTCGCTACCTTTTATGTAGGAAATGGATGATGAAGTCTTTGGTGCTGTAAAAGCAACTTCATTTAAACATAACCACCCCCACCACCAAAAAAAGAAGAGAAAAAAAAAAGTAAAGAAAATAATAAGGGAAAAACCCAAGACTCACTTCCTATGGGAAAAAAAAAACACAGTATGTAATTTCTGTCCTTGACAGAATGTATTATTGTAGTATAGAGGTGGAATTTAAGGAAAGGTATTAAGCAGGCTGTGTTGTAGCTTATGGGCAAGTAATAAATTATATCATGTATCTTGAATGCATCATAGATAAGCTGCTATATAACGATTGCTACTTCAGATAGCTGTGAAATTAGGTGATGAACTAGTTGTTACTTAACCTTCTAATTTCTGTATAAGTCTAATTACATGAAACAGAAGTTTGGGTTTTGATTTTTTACTTTGCTTTTCTGTTTGGAGTGTCATTGTAACTACTGTATTGTAAATGATGGGAAATAATTGCATATGTTAAAAAAATATGAAACTTTATAAAGTAAAAAAATAATAAAATAAAATTTCAAAAAAAAGACACATCTGATAAAGGACTGTGCAAAGAATTCTTAGAACTCAAAAATTAAAAAATGAACAATCCACTTAAGTAATGGGCAAAAGACCTAAACAGATGCCTCACCAAAAAATACATGTTGATGGCAAGTTAGCATATGAAAATATATTCAGTATCATGTGTTATTAGGGAATTGCAAATTTAAGACAACATTGAGATGCCACTAAACACCTAGGATGGCCAAAACCTAAAACACTGACGACACCGAATGCTGATGAGGATGTGGAGCAACAGGAACTCTCATGAATGGCTGGTAGGAGCACAAAATTGTATAATCACTTTGGAAGACAGTTTGAAAGCGTTTTTTAAATAAAGCTAAACATACTCTTACCATGCAATCCAGCAGTTATTCTCCTTGCTTTTTACCTGAGTGAATTCAAAATTATTTTCACACAAAAACCTGCATACAGATATTTATAGCAGCTTTATTCATAATTGCTCAAACTTGGAAAGACCCAAGATGTCCTTCAGCAAGTAAGTGGCTTAACAAAATGTAGCATATCCAAGCAATTCAGCACTAAAAAAGACATGAGCTGTCAAGCTCTGAAAAGATATGGAGGAAATGCATGTTACTAAGTGAAAGATGTCAATCTGGAAAGTCTACATAGTGTGTGGTTTCACCTGGGTGACATTCTGGAAAAAGATACAGTGGATACAGGTAAAAGATTAGCAGTTGCCAGGGATTAGAAGAGAAAAGAACAGATGAATAGGCAGAGCACATGGGGATTTTTAAGGTAGTATAATTATTCTGTATGACACTCCCAAGTTGGGTGAGCATCATTATACATTTTTCAAAACCCACAGCATGGACAACACCAGGAATGAATCCTAATGTCAGCTATGACTTTGGGTTATAATGACTTCTCATTGTAGGTTGGATTGTAACAAATGTACCATTGTGATATTGGTAATGCGGGATGTTGTGCATGCATAGGGATAGGGGTGGATAAGAACTCCCTGTACTTTCTGCTCAGTTTTACTGTGAACCTAAAAATGTTCTAAAAATAAAATTTATTAATATAAAAAAGTATAACCTTAAACTTTCTATCTGTAGGAACTCAAAATCAAAAGGGAAAGGAAAGGAAATACTGTCAATCCTCTGGAGAGTTAGTTAAATGAATCTCTGAAAACTCTCTAACTGGGCTTGGAGGAAAATCTGAGTTTAAAGCAGAGGTTGGCAAACGTGTCCTGTAAAGGGCAACATAGTAAATATTTCTGGCTTTGCCTGCCATATGCTTTCTGATGCAACTGTTCAACCTGTGTGGAAACAGCCCTTAGGCATTATGTAAACTGACAGGTGTGGCTGTGTTCTCATAAAGCCTTATTTTCCAAAACAGTTTGCTAACCTTTGATTTAAAGTAAAGGATGGCACTGGTGTGTGGCAAGCGGAAAGTGAGTGTGTACAAAGGCTTTGAAGGGCGAGGGAGGAGTTCAGCTAAAAGTTGGGTTGTTGAGAGCTGGAAGAAAAGATGAAGACGGCAGTTCTGTCTGGAGTAGAAATAGAATAGCACTTCTCTAGAGTTCCTTGGGTCTCCAAACAATTCTCTCAGGTTCTAAGAAATTGCAAAGAAGTATTAGTTCTCCCTAATAGTATCTGCAGAAGTACTATTTGTTTTCTGGGAACTAACCAACCATGCAAAGAAAAATAAATATTGTTGAAAATTTGTAAAAAGGAACAAAACTATTTGTTTATTTTCTATGATCTTTCCAGAAGGCAACTTGGAATGAGAATAAAGAAAATGCCTACTGAATCACTAACTTCTCAGAATTCATGTACCTCAGTTTCTTTCACAGGAAGAAAGTTGATAAATATACTCTATCTGTTTTGAGAAATCATTACCTAAATCAAAGTATTTCTTTTTACTGGGGAGCTTGAGGAGATGGACCAGAGTCATGCTGAAGTAAATGAAGAACATACTTAAAAATCAAAACTAAGATGCATTATGTGGCAGAACATATAAGTTTTGTTCTTACTGGATTGAAATTGACCCAGTAGTCCCTTTCCAATTCATATTTCCTAAGTCCTTAAAATCACTTGAAGATGATCTAATAGAAAATCCCTTTCACTGGCTCATTACATCAGAATGAGGCATTAGTTGTCTTTTTAAACCTCAGTGATGTGCAACTAAACGACTTTGGGAATAATTCAGCTTGCATATAATGCAATTGGGAATTGCATTCCTTCAAAAGTGGACATGAAAATGAAGTCCATCCTCAGTTATGTTTTTAAAGGTTTTTGAGGGGGGGGGGTCTCTTTAAAAAAATAAGATGTAAACTGAAAACCATAAACATTGGAAGAAAGATGTAAAAGAAAAATTCATGTATGCTGCATTAAAAAAATAAGTATCCAAAGGAAAAGTCATAATCTGACCATTAAATATAATTCTAAATATCCAAATGTGTTTACTGAAGCAAAACTGGAATGACAATCAGAGATAAAGATTTACCTAAATATCCTATCTTAGAATATTTCTATATTGTTGTGTGTGGTGGTTCTCCCATATTAATAAGAAATCAGAAGAAAGTAGAATTCAGCTATTACAACGGGGTCTGTTCATGGGTCCCTGATCAAGGACATCTTCATGTCAGAGAATGCATGGATGGATGAGTTCCATTTTGCTCACATCCTGGCATAGATTTTATTTGGGGAATCAGTAGACTATAGTTATGCAGTTATAGTCTCATATTTCCTCCTGCCTAGGTAGCTAATCCTGATCTGTAGAATCAGGAGAGAAGGATATCTCTGTGGAAATAAACTTGCCTTACTGGATTTCAAGAGCATGACAAATATTGGCAATTTAGTTAGTATATCAAAAATTACACATAACTTCCACATTCTACCTCATAATTAATGTAGACCTACAACCTCTCTGTGGGGTGTTACTCAGCTTTTTCATTTCCTTAATTTACTGAGCATCTATAACATGTCAGGCATCATACTGGGTACACACTGATGCATAAGGCACAGTTTCCAGTTTAAGTGAGACCCTTAGCGCTCCCTAGGAGAGCAGTGGTTCTGCCCATTAGGTTTATAATGTTACTGTTCACAGCAGGAAGCAAGGGATAAACGACCCCTTGCTATATCCATTAGTTGTGACAATCTGAACTGTGACATAAAGTAGTCCTATTTCCGTGGGCAGGTAAGGTATTACTCATTGAAGAGAAGATTTAGTTTCATGAAAATACTTAATGAAATTCTGTATTCTGTTTGGTGAAAAAAACTATATGAGACTAAAATAGAACTAAATAGGAACTCTGATTTAAAAATAAAATGAAAGATGCAGCTCCGTTGACGTTTGTGTGTGTGTATGTATATATAATACATACATATAGACATCATATCTATTCATATATATGGAGAGATTTATGCTTTATATATAACAGAAAAGACAATTTTATATATATGTATATATTAATGCATATACTTTTGTATAGAGAGAGGGAGATTAATGAATAATGAAAAATATTGATTATTTTGAGATTGTGGAACCTCAGGCAACATTTTATCTCCTGTAGTTTTTCTACATTTAGAATATTTTACAATAAGCATGTGCTCTTTATATAATTACATAAAAGCAAAGCTGTTTTCATTATGGAGTGGAGGAGAGAGCTGCAACACTAAATACCTATATTCCATATTCTCACCCAAGAATAAACTCAAATTAGCTGCCACTAGACTTTTTCAAGCACTCAGTCAAGAGAATCAGTGCTTAGACATAATCATTTGAAAAAAAACATGCAATGCATTCACTCCTGAGGTCCTGTCTGTAGCCCTGTATTTGGCCAGACCATCCCAGAGCTGTGTATTTGGACTATCTTGCCTTGTTTTCCTCTCCCTCATCATACACTTGCACCTTTGGCATTTTGACTTTGTATTAAATGAAGCAAACAAAGAAAGTCTCCTGAAAAACTCACTTACTGAAAGTCTACTATATAGAGGCACATAAAAGAACCTTCTGTTACACAAAATTAGGAAAAATTGTCTTCTCATAGAACTTGGTATATTTATTCAGCTATGGGAATTTAAACATTTATGACATTTCCTATTTTGTTTTGCTTAATAGGAATCTTTTAGTATGGATTTTGTAACCCAAATTTAATCATTGCTCACTAATGTTTTCTAAACTTTTAAAGAAAATTCATAATTGCCTCCCTAAAGAGACTTGATAATTTTTTTGATGTTTATTTTTGAGAGAGAGAGAGAGAGATGGAGACACTATCCAAAGCAGACTTCAGGCTCTGAGCTGTCAGCACAGGCTTCAACCAAGAGATCATGATCTGAGCCAAAGTTGGATGCATAACTGGCTGAGCCACCCAGAAGCCCCTCTAAGGCGCCTTTTAAAGTATATTTTTTCTAATGATCCAACTGTAGCCCCTCCCATGAAACTTAAGTACCACATACATACTGTGTACATGTTTATTTGCCATATACATATATAAATATATACATATATATGTATACATATATAAATATATACAATTTATATATAAATATCTAAAATTATTCATATGTATACATATATAATCTATAGGTTACACAGAAAAATAGTAAATTTTACCCTGTCTCCAGGAATTTATAAATATCCTATTGAAAATGCATGCTATAGAGTCACCAATGGCGTTATATAAACATTCCTCTTCCTTGTCATTATATTTAATTTTTCCTGGTTTTCTCTTTGTATCTATAAGCAGAAACACTCACATATACACATGACCAAATGTATTTGTTGAATGTATTTTCATAGCCCCGATTCCAGTTAATTTAATATATCATTGCATGTAAAATGAAAGACTGTAATCAGTGCTAAGGCTAACTTCGCAACGGAAATAAAGAAGTTCTTTAGGGACTAAGCTTTGGTCATACTTATCAAGGTAAAACTGGTGGAATGTGTTAATGTGACTGAGGGAAAGAAAACTTAGAGTCCATTTTGAGTATGGTTGTGCACTGGGGAAAAATAGATCAACAATAAGTGCGGAAGCAAAGAATACATTACAAACCAGAATCTTATAAGCAGATTTTTAGTCACAGAAATTCTTTTTAAAAATATATTGATTTTCTCTGTATATGTTCCTGTTTTACCTAATTCCTCAGATCTTTTTGAGGTCCCTTCTAGTGCTTATTTCTTGCCATTTTAATTTTTTTCTGGACCCTTTAATTTCATATATCCAGAAAGGACACAGCCTAAACTAAAAAGTCTTTCACAAATAAAAAGGAATGCCATGCTATAAAACATGTTTCGTATTTCGATGCACAGTACATATGGACATACATGGTGTGTATGGACGCACACAGTACTAAGTAGTCTTCAGGACTGACGTGAACATTCATTCCAAGGCACAAGTGAACACTGTCAGCCTTACTGAAATCATTTAAAACCTAAGTTTTGATGTGGATTACTATTGGAGCTACATCTCCAAAGTACAACAGTAAATGGACTCAAGTTACATGAACACTTCCAGATGGCTTTCCAAGGCAGGACAATATCTCTTATTCTAGCAATGAACCCACAGAAATAAAACAATTGGGCAGTAGTAAATGGTTTACAAGAATCAACTATCTTCACATGTTTGAGATACAAAGGAAAGAAAAATTCTGTCAAGATAGACCTAATTAATTTCAAATTTCAAGAAAGATATATGTACTTGTAGAGACCAATGCAACATCATGAAGAGAGGCGAGCCAAAGAAAAATCCTGTTTGTCTAGAAGGCAGAAAAACAAAAAAGCTAAATGCACTGAAATCTGTGTGATAGTGCCTTTCTTTCCTGACTATTAAAGAATTGAGGTGTTTTAATTTATTATCCAGTCACGTCACTTCATGCAGTCATGTAAAATGCTCCTGAAAATAAATGAAGGAAAACTGGAGGGCAACATTTTATGAGAGAGGGCCTCTCACCTGTATTTGCTAAGACTAAAATGCTGTTGCATATCAGTTAGGATTATTTAGTTGATGAGTTAGGCTTAAAAGTAAAAATAAAACAAAACAGTCATTTAATTCAACAGTTATTTGCTGAACCTCTTCTGGGCACCAAGCACATGTCTAGGTATCTAGGTAATTGGGATGCATCAGTTTTCCATTCAAAGATTCCTGCTGTCATAGAGTTGATATTCTAGTAGTGGAAGAGGTAAGCAATAAACAATACACACAGTAGAGTATTTTAGAAGGCTATAAGTTCAGTGGACATAAAGGAACTTTGGGATGGAGTAAGAGCATCTTTTGCAATGGCACAGTTGTGTGGACATGGTTTGCTATTCTCAATAAGGTGTAGTCAGCAGTAGTTAGTAGTATTAGTGACAGTGGTCAGTAGAACTCACTGACTGGGGAAATTTGAGCAAAGACTTCAAAGAAGATGAGTAAAGAAACTGTGAAGATCTTCAGGATGGCTGGAGTCTTAGGTCAAAGGAAACCCAATGCAAGAACTCATAAGGTGTAGACACTACTGAGGTGTTCAAAGAACAGCCAGGGGGCCTGTGTGGCAGGAGTGGAGAGGTTATCTGGCACTAGAACATGCCAAGTCCTGTAAGCCAGTGAAAGGATCTTGGGCTTTTCATGTGACTGAGAAGAAGGATTTTGGGGGGAACTTAAGCAAGGAGTACTCTGTTTGATCTGGCTTCCATGTGTTAAAAAGAAATCATGAGGAGGCAAGGTGACTTAAAATGTTAAGGAAATGTAATTATGTCACTGTATTTCCTGGGGCAACCATAACAAATTACCACCCAGGAGTGGGTTAAACCAATAGAAGTTTGTTTTCAAGAATTCAGGAGGTCAGAGGCCTGAAATCACAGTGTCCCAGGGTAAGTTCCTGAAGGCTCTAAGAGCAAATTGGTGCTAAACCTCTCCTAGATTCTAGTGGCTGCAGAGGCAATCCTTGGTATATCTTGATGTGTAGGTGCGTCACTCCAATCTCTGCCCTCATTTTCATACCACCTTCTTCTCTGGCTCTTCTCATGGCCTTCTTTTCAGTATATTTCAAACCTCCCTCTCCTTTTTTCTTTTAAGGACACCTTTAATTGAATTAAAGACCCACCCTAATTCCAAACTGACCTCATCTCAAGACCCTTGACTTAGGTACGTCTTCAGAGACCCTATTTCCAAATAAGGTCGCATTCACAGACACTAGGAGCTAGGACTTAGACATCCCTTTTTGGGAGGTACCACCTAAGCCACTGAACTGCTATTTTGTCTAGAAGAAGGATGACTGCAGGGTGCTAATTAGCTTTGGATGCTAATCATGGCATCTAGTACTCAGATTCTTCCCACTTTTCCTTCTCACTGCTTCCCTTGTTGTGCTGGTTTTGTCCTCATTCTATCTCCGAGGCTTTAAGAGAGTGATGGGTATCAGACCCAGCTGCATCAATGTCTATAAGGAAGGAAGACAGCCTCTCCATTGTGTTCCTCTCAGCGTCATGGGGGCAGAGACTTGTCTCTTTTATTCATTGCAGTACCCCAGCACCTAGAGGAGTGGATAGAACATTGTAGTGTCAGCATACATCTGTGAACTTAACCACTTCACAAGGATTCCACCACATGTTCATGCTTGTACTGATTTATGGGAACCGGTGTGGGGCTATGAGAAATCAACATCCCTAAGCCTGAAGATGACTTAGCACCAGAGGGACCAAAACCTTGCTATTGGACCCCAAAATTATGTTAGAAAGGAGAAAAGGACAGTGGAAATGGTTATTGGATAAGTGATTTCAATGTTGTAAGAAAGGATGTGTCAAGTAAGTTTGGTTATATGCTGGACTGAATCTTTTCAGGTCTCTGACATATGAGTCAATGACACTTAAATGGTTAGGTCTTATACACATGCCATCTGTTACAGATGTTCTTCAGTGGCTCCCTATTGTCCACGTGTCAGTCTGAATACCAGCGCTTGATATAGTTTTGCTTCTTATGACATTCTTGCATAAACTCTCTTACCATTGCCATTAGCTTATACCATACCTTTATATACAAACTATCTTCATAATTGGATAATGTATTAAATTAATAAACTAGTAAGAAATTACTAAATGACTTGAAATAGACAGATGGAAGCTTTGGAAACAATGGGATTAGCTCTTATGAGCAGACAAAAACTGAGACCATAGTGATTTTTTTCCTGAAATATTTTAGGAAAAAGTAAATACCCTCAAGTTTTTCTAGGTTTTTTTTTCTTATCAAAGCTTATACAATATGTTAATGTCATGAAATGAGAGCATCTATTTTCTAAATTAGTATCTTCAGAGCCCATCTTGGTTTTTTCAATATTCTTGTTGAGATAAATTAATTACAAAATAACTGCTATAAAAGAACCTCTCATATGTGCACGCATGCCCCTATATCAGTGTAATTACACTTATTTTATATTATGTTTTATGTGCCTAAATAGATTTATTCAGGCACTTGAAGACTTGTAACAACAACAGCAAAAAAACTGAAACTAACCATAGTCTCCATTGGAACCAAGGACTGCAGAGGGAAATGAGGTGTAAAATAATGCTTCTGTGCGGTTAGCAGGTCACCCTTTCGGGATTATTGATCGTTGCACTAAGTGGGCAATTAAAAATGAAAACAAAAGAGCTAAATATCCAGATCCACACTGATGCCTGTTTGAAATCTTTTAAACAAAGACATTAAAACACCTATTTTTCAGCATCTCTTTGAAGGTAAAGTAGGATTCTGAACTACATTCAGCTCATCTGAATTTACCAATAAGTTCTCACTACCTCTAGAGAGGAAAGTAACAGGAGCAGGAGGACATAAGACAGATATGTTCAGATCTATATCACGGGACCTTATGACTTGCATCCCAGATTTTTTTACAGACTGGCTGGTTATTTTGGCTGTAACTATCACATTTAAAAAATTGATGTTGAAATTGTTCATTTACTAAAATATGAAGAAAATAAGAATTTCTTAATTAAAAAATGGGGTGGAGATGGGGATTAATGAAATTGGAACAGGAAATGGTAGTCATTGGAGGAGATACTGAAAACATTCAGGGAAGCAGTTGTGAGGGCAAAACAAAATCCTCTAAATTTCTACAAAAATTGTATGTACCTGGAATTAACCCACACTGTTTTGTAAAGAACAGATGCTTCAAAGAAATCTGTGACAAGGTGGGGAGAAACAGCACATTTAAAAGAGTTTCATCCTTTTCTATATGAGAAACCATCCTTTTCTCTATGCCCTTTGTGGAATGGATGATACCACTGTTTGGTGGACATAAGGCTCAGAGTCAGGAGACATACAGGGACCAATTCTTCCTGACAGTGACCACGCCTGCAGAAGGGTCTGGCTGAAAAATGCCATTAATTGTATTGCTGAATGACCAAGTATTTTAGTTTTGTTTTGGTTTTTGTTGTTGTTGTTGTTGTTGTTTTTGTTTGTTTGGCTGGCTTTTTTGGAAGCACTGGTTAAATTGTTTTGATAACAATGAATCAGCTGGTTGTATCAAGTCTTTACTGAACACCTGCTATATGGAAGGCTCTGTAATAAATGGTAGAGGAGAAATGAAGAAGTCAACCAATATTTCTCAAACATGGACTGAGTTTTTTCTGTGAGAATAGCTTTATGCTAGATCCTGGGAGGAAGTATGGATTGGAATTATCTAAAAGATGTGGTACTTACAGTTTTAGAACATACAGTTCTGAAGCTAACATAGCTAGCAAATTTCTTGTCTTTAGTAAATATTTTTGCACATCTTCCATGTGACTAAGGAATTCATGATGTGGCAGTATGGTTTATAATTGTAGGACAAAGAGGTGACTAGAAAACATGAAGGGAAATCTTACAGGATAAGGTAGTGATAGATACAGGATACAGGATAAGGTAAGAATTTAACAGATGGGGATGAGGAGCAAGAGCATTCCAAGCAGTAGGAAAGAACAGTGGCATGGAAAGGCTAATGTGTGGTTAAGTTCAGACAACTAAGCAATGGATTTTGGCTAAAGATTAAGGAATGTGAAGGGAAACAAAAATGAGATAACAGGAACATGGAGGTCAGATCCTAAATAGTCTGACGTTAAGTTTGGTGACTCTAAAATACAAAGATTTGGTGTGGGGTGGGGGTGGGGGGCCGATGAACATAAGTGGACATTTGAAAAACGAATTTGATTGCTAAGTTTCAAGTCCATTAAAAGGGAGTACATTTTAGAAGCAAGGGGATGAGTCATTGGTTCCTTTTGGAGCTAAGGAAAGGCCTTTGGTGGTACCTATGGAAACTAAAGCAAAAAGATAGATTGGCAGAGATTTGTACACATATTAACCCACAAAGGACTGACTGCTAAATTGATATTCACTTTAAGTGCAATTAAGATTTTAGAAAATGCACAAATCGGTGAGACTACTGCTATGTTGTTTAGCCCATTGACCTATGGTTATACATCTTAAATTTTGAGTTTGGCAGTATAGCAAGGTAATGATAGTATGCATTCTCCATTGATGCATCCCTGATCCACTTAGTTCAGTTCCTTATATTCATAATTTATTTCTTCTCTATATCAATTTTCTAAATGGCCAGGTTTCCCTTTGGTCCTACCAGTGTGTCATGAGACACATATGCCAGTGTCCTCAGGGTTGTTAGACCAGAAAAGAGTGTAGACCTGTCAGGTTTGGGACATTTCTCCTACTGGACAGTGGCTGATGAGGGCACTAGGCTCTATCAGTGTAATGATCCTTTCATGTAAAGAACAGTTGGTTGGCACGGATCTTGGTTAGAGCCCATAAGCCATTTCTAGTCACTCAAAGTCAGCTGATAAAATCTGTATCCACTGTGTTGTCTCCAGGTTCTGATCCACTCCCACACCACCTTCTTTTTTTTTTTTAATATAACACAACTTATTTTTTTAACATATGCAATTATTTTCCGTCATTTACAATACAGTAGTTACAATTACACTCCAAACAGAAAAGCAAAGTAAAAAATCAAAACCCCAACTTCTACTTCATGTAATTAGACTTATACAGAAATTAGAAGGTTATGTTAGAGCTAGTTAATCACCTAATTTCACAGCTATCAGAAGTGGCGATCGTTATATAGCAACTTATCTATGATACATTCAAGATACATGATACAATTTATTACTTGTTCATAAGGTACAACACAGCCTGCTTAATACCTTTCCTTAAATTCCACTTCTATACTACAATATACTTGAGGTCCATGCAAAAAAGTAGCTACCTTTTATATAGGAAATGGATGATTAAGTTTTTGGTGTTGTAAAAGCAAGTTCATTTAAACATAACCACCCCCACCACCAAAAAAAGAAGAGGAAAAAAAGTAACAAATATAATAAGGGAAAAACCCAAGACACACTTCCTAGGGGGGAAAAATGAAAAAACAAAACAAAACAAAAAACAGCATGTAATTTCTGTCCTTGACAGAATGTATTCAATAAGCAAACACCACCAACAAGCAAAATAAGTACTACAATGTAAAAATATTAAAAAAACAAAAACCCTGTCACGTGCATAAATGAAAGATTGCACACAAAGAACTCACATCTTTTCAAGCTTCAATAGCAAATATTCTGCTACTATGTATTAAATACTGCGTGCTTTGCACAAGCTAAGATGAAACCACATCATAAATCAATAAGCATTTTGCATTTTCTTTCATTATCTACTCAAAGTCATGCTTACTGCCCCTCTAAACATTTCATTAAATCCAATTATACAGCAAACACTCCCAAAATAAACTTAGATTGTGTTGCAGTTTCACTTAACAGTATATAAACTGCTGTGTTGTGACAGGTATCAACTATCCATTAGATACTGAATCAATTTTTCTTAAGCACTACTAACTGCTTGCTTTTCTTGAAGCTAGATCATTCTGAAAATTTCCTGTTAGACCTGAGTGCAAACATATGATTTCTGTCCTTCTCTGCCTGACTTATTTCACTTAGCATGACACTCTCAGGGTCCATCCACTTTCCTACAAATGGCCATATGTCATTC
>NC_043713.1:21851471-21853958 GCF_006229205.1 Suricata suricatta | reverse complement strand
AGGTTTTTGAGGAGCCTCCACACTGTTTTCCAGAGTGGCTGCACCAGTTTACATTCCCATCAACAGTGTAGGAGGGTGCCCATCTCTCCACACCCTCACCAGCATCTATAGTCTCTTGATTTGTTCATTTTAGCCACTCTGACTGCCACACCACCTTCTTGACTTAGGTTTTTGGAATTCACAGCTTCCTACATCTTCTTTCCTGTGTTCCTAGCCTCACCACTTTTCTTGTTTCCATACCCTATGTTTCTGATATCACAAGCCCAGTTCTCTCTTCTAGTTGCTACTCTGAGCACAAGAGAAGGCATCTAAGCTATCATCAGAGGCCAGAATAGTTCTCCTCAAGGATGGGGAAGACATAGTTTTGAAATCCTAATCACTTTTATTCTGGCTAGTTGTGGACAGAGTTTACTCTCTGTACCAGAATTTCTAAAGCAACAAATAAAAGAGTGAAGCAATTTGGGTTCCATGTAAATAGATTTAACTCTCTCATCCAGCTATATTAGAGAGGCTGTTTTCATTGAGGCTTACACAGTATAGAGTTTTCATACATGCTATCTCATTTGATACTTGTGACAACCCTGGAGATCATTATTCCATTTGCCTGTTGAGAATCTGAGACAGGGGACCAACCTACTGAAGATCATATGACTGAAAGTGACAAAGTCATCATGAGAATTTAGGGCTGATTCTCCAGCTCTACCTGTTTAATATGTTGGTTATTGAAAAACGCACTGAAAAAAAGTGTATATGCTATATACCTTACCTTACATTTTTGATTCTATTATTAGAATAGAATTTTTATATGTTTTCTTCATTGATCAATAAGAAGGACTAGTAAAGTTTCAGGGGACAATTTTTTTAATAGTAATTGATTTAGTGTCTGAGTTCCCTCTGTCTTCATTCAACATTCACTTTGCCATTTGTTGTGTACTTATGGAGTTGCAGGTACTTTTCTTGATTTCAGAGATACAACATTGAAAATGCCATGATTCTTTTCCTCTTGTCATTCAATTTCCAGAGAGGGTAGCATCAACAACATACTTCACCATAAGTATTTAATATCAGCTATTTAAGGTAAAGTTGGGAATTAACCCTTCTTTCACACCTTTTACAAAGGTTGGTCCAGCTGGGTATTTACTGATTCTCCAGACTATCTCTCAGAATAGTTGTTTTCAATATTTGACTCATTCCACTAATTTGTAAGGTGGTAGTTGCCCTGGCCTTGACACATTTACATGCTATGTACACAGGAAATTGGGGATAGTTTATTTCCCAAACCTCTTGAAGATTTCTCTTGATGCATTAGGTGTTTTTCCTGTACTCTGGATGCAGGAGAATTTGGCAAGCAAATAACTTGCTTTATTAGCCCTTGCAGGGAGTGGGGGGGAAGCAGGCACTTCCAGCTAGGAAGAAGGGGTGTGATGAGGAGTGGCTATTGAGTAGATAACCAGCATAGTCTGCCCAGTAAATCATGATAAAATTATACTTAATTTTTGAATGCATTAGAATGATCATTTCTCATTGATGGTGAGGTCTTGATATTATGTGGTTGAAATTGGAAAGGGATACACTATTTATAATACTCAGTTACCATGATAGTAGCAGAGTATAGTAAATAAGATCTCTATTCTCTAAATAAAAAGTTACTGCCTCTAAGTCTCAGACCTTGGAGACCTCATGTTTACCATGGTCATCACTGTGATCCTCGTCATTACTGTGAGCCATTCCCATCAAATAGTTTTCATTTAGTTCTATGCTCACTCAACATGCCATCTTATTGTTCTGTTTTTCTCAAAAAATGTGGCAAATAATGCTTTTGGAAAAACTGGAGTTGGAGGAAGACATAAGTAAGTTCTTGCACATGTATTCCTGCACAGGGGCCATGCTAATGTTCTCTGTACCGTTCCAATTTTAGTATATGTGCTGCCAAAGCGAGCACAAAGGTTTTATTTATTTATTTTAAATAGTTTATTGTCAAATTGGTTTCCATACAACACCCATTGCTCTTCCCCACAAGTGCCGTCCTCCATCACCACCACCTCTTTTCCCCACTCCCTCTTTCCCTTTAACCCTCAGTTCATTTTCAGCATTCAATAGTCTCTCAAGTTTTGCATCCTTCTCTCTCCCCAACTCTCTTTCCCTCTTCCCCTCCCCTTGGTCCTCCGTCAGGTTTCTCCTGTTTTCCTGTTAGACCTATGAGTGCAAACATATGGTATCTGTCCTTCTCTGCCTGGCTTATTTCGCTTAGCATGACACTCTCAAGGTCCATCCACTTTCCTACAAATGGCCATATGTCATTCTTTCTCATTGCCATGTAGTACTCCATTGTGTATATATACAACATCTTCTTGATCCACTCATCAGGTGATGGACATTAAGGCTTTTTCCATGTTTTGGCTATTGTTGACATTGCTGCTATGAACATTGGGTACTTGTGCTCCTATGCATCAACATTTCTGTATCTCTTGGGTAAATCCCTAGCAG
>NC_043713.1:21766071-21851371 GCF_006229205.1 Suricata suricatta | reverse complement strand
TATTGCTGGGTCATAAGGGAGTTCTATGGATAGTTTTTTTGAGGAACCTCCACACTGTTTTCCAGAGTGGCTGCACCAGTTTACATTCCCACCAACAGTGTAGGAGGGTGCCCATCTCTCCACGCCCTCACCAGCATCTATAGTCTCTTGCTTTGTTCATTTTAGCCACTCTGACTGGCGTGAGGTGGTATCTCAGTGTGGTTTTGATTTGTGTTTCCCTGATGATGAGTGATGTTGAGCATCGTTTCATGTGCCTATAGGCCATCTGGATGTCCTCTTTGAAGTGTCTGTTTATGTCTTCTGCCCATTTCTTCACTGGGTTATTTGTTTTGTGGGTGTGACGTTTGGTGAGTTTCTTGTAGATTTTAGACCCAGAACTGGGCCCACAAATGCACGGCCAATTAATTTTTGACAAAGCAGGAAAGAGTATCCGATGGAAAAAAGACTGCCTCTTTAGCAGGTGGTGCTGGGAGAACTGGAGAGCAAAATGCAGAAGAATGAAATTAGACCACTTTCTTACACCATACACAAAAGTTAACTCAAAATGGCTGAAGGACCTGAATGTGAGACAGGAAACCATCAAAACCCTCAAGGAGAAAGTAGGAAAAAACCTCCTAGACTCCCACCACAGCAATTTCGTACTCGACACATCCCCAAAGGCAAGGGAAATGAAAGGTTTTTTTTTTTTAAGTAATCTCTGTCAGTGTGGGACTCAAATTCACGACCCTGAAGTCAAGAGTCACCTGCTCCACTGACTGAACCTAGTGCCGTAAAACTTGCTCATGTATTCCATTGTATGCAGTAGGTGAGCTCCTAAATGTCAAGTATTGTAAATTGAGTCACTTTTATTTATTTAAAAAGTTTTTCTTAATGTTTATTTTTGAGAGAGAGAGAGTCAGAGTCATAGCACAAGCAGGGGAGGGGAAGAGAGAGAGGGAGACACAGAATCCAAAGCAGGCTCCAGGCTCCGAGCTGTCAGCACAGAGCCAGATGCAGGGCTGGAACTCACAAGCAGTGAGATCATAACCTGAGTTGAAGTTGGATGTTTAACTGACTGAGCCTCCCAGGCACCCCATAAATTGAGTCACTTTTAAATGTACTAAAGGATTTTGGTATTTAAAGGAGCACCATAGCGAGTCTGTTTTGCCAGGACTCCATTTGAAATACACTCAGTCCCAAGTTTGATAGCTTTGTAAACTTGGAGGGTGTTTTTTTTCATATTGGGCTATTCTTAAATAGGTTATGTGCTTTAAACTTTTCCAGGGAAAAGACTTATGAATCCAAAGTTGTCTTTATTACTATGGATGCAATTATGTCTAGTTTTCATTGCTATCTTAGAATTATCATTATTACTTATGCTTTCGGATAAGTATTATTTTGGATTGACCATTTTAGAAGATTCAAGTGATAAGATCTCAGAAGTGGGGAAAAAAACCCTCAGGAATCACATATTTAGTGGTTTTGAAAAGATATAGTTCAACAAAGGATTCATAGTAAATACATACATATACATACAACCTCAGGAACAAGGTGAGATAAAGCAGAGGGGAGGGACAGAAGTTCTTCCCACTGATGGTGACCTGGGCTTTCCCTCTCACGGGAGGGCCCGCTCATGTCTGTTCCCTGTCCAGGCTCTAGAATTAGACTGCTGGGTTCCAATCCTACCTCTGCCACCTTTGAGGTAAGCATATTTGGGTAACTATTCTGTGTCTCAGTCTTCTTGCCACATTATAAAAGGTGGGTAATAATAGTCACTGTGTCAGTGTGTCACCTGGGTGGAATGCATTATTACCAGTAAAGAACTTGGAAGAGTACTTGACCTACAGTAGGCACTCAGGACTTTCGGCTTTTAAGATTTTCCTCTACAGAGACACCTTCTTGAAATACCATGGCACAGAAGGGCATCTTCTAAAATTTACCCATGTAATCCCAAGCCCTCAAACTACAACTTGTGAGCTGAGGTCCCGAGGAATGAGCTGATTTTCCTAATGTCAGACAGGGAGTTGGTGGCTAGAAGGAAGTTCAGTTTTGAGCTCTGGCAGCCCCCTTGAGAGGTTTCCACTGAGGCTTGACTTAATTCTAGTGGTCATCAGCTCTTCATTCAAGGGACTCAAAAGCAAGACGTGTCAATGCTCTATTTAGAACAGAGTTTTTTGAAGTGGGCACTACTGACATTTTGAGCCAGATAGTTCTTTCTTGTGGGGGGCTCTCCGGGTAGTATATTTTTAGCAGCATCCTTGGCCTCTCCCCACTATATACCAGTAGCACAAAAATGTCTCGGGACATTGCATAATGACCTCTGGGAGATACAGTTGCATGTATTTGAAAACCTTGTATTAACTGCAAAAGATGCTGCCAGGAACATTCCTGAAGAGCAATATAGCCCCACAAGAGGCTGACACCGCACATAGTGACTCAAAGAAACCTTACCAAGACATATACCTCCCTGTATACCTCCCTGCAAAGTCTCTGTTATAGACTGTAAAGTCTCTGTTAGAGAAGAGCAATGCCACGTGTGCTGCGTGAGCAATGAATTTATGAAATAACTACTCAGAATAATACAGAGGTTCCCAAAACGGGTTTGAATTTCAGGCAATGAATATTTAACGCTGCCACAAGATTACTCGCCTGAAGCCTGCTGCTGTTATAGGCCATGCAAGTGAAAACCTCTGGACCTTCAGAATTAAACAGAATGGAGTTTTTCTTCAAGCATTGTGCTGAGACATTACTAACCCCAGCGCTGGGAATTTTCAAGGCTCAGTTCCTTCCTTAATCTGAGTTTCCCCTTCTCCCCTTTGATCCTCTTCCTGCCCCCTTCATATGCAGGAACCTCTTGGTTAAAATCTATTTTGTATCCTTAACAGGAACATCTGGAGGAGAACACAGACTCAACTGATAGAATATAATGATCAAAAGAAGTGATACATTATTTTCCATCAAATATTCCACTGCAACATACACTTCCCATGTATACTATAAACCTAAAATTTTTTGTTAATATCATCATTTGTGTAGCTCATTTTAACTTATAAAGTCTCCATGTATATTTCTGTATTTAACCCTTATAACAGTATTTAAAAGAAAATCAGTACAAAGAGGTATTTGAGACAACCGCTTCATTAACAAACCATTACTGCTACTAACTTTTTTGGCTCAAAATCCATGTAGATCCACGTACGTTTTCTTTGAAAACAATAATGGGTTTTATTCCTACTATATTGCCTCTGTTCTGAACTATTTTGGTAGGAGTTATCTTTGGAGACTCTGCCTTAAGAGACTGTGGCTACCTAGGGGCTACATCAAGGGAAGAAGAACCACTTCTGTCTCCCTAGGCATTCATTCAACTGGTTGGGAGAGTCAAGGTCAATTTTAGGTATAGTGTGTCTTCACTGTCTCAGAAATAATTTCGGATAGATTTACCAATTTAGATGTTTAGTTTGTTCTGAGAGAGAGAGCAAGCGAGCATGCGCACACTTGCATAATCTTTCTTAGGAAGCTTGCGTAAACTTTCTTAGGAAACTTCTTAGGAAGCTTTACAGATATCACCCCATGGAAAAAACTGATTCAGTAAATATAGGACAGAGCCCATGAATCTGTTTTTAACAACCATGCAGTCCTATTCTGCAACCACTAATGGTGATCAGTGCCCTCATTTTATAAATGACCTTCCTTAGGTCTAGGCTAAATTCCAGCCCTCTAGACTCCTAGTTCAAATTCCCTTCTTCTGCCTTAGATTACATTTTATTCAAGGAAATCATTCATCACTCAGTGTGGCTTTGTGTTATCATGTTGGCTTAGTGCATCTGCAACTCTATAGCCTTAAGAGTTGAAATTAATTAACAAAACTTGAAGGTCAAGTTTGCTCCAGATTCTGAGATCAGTTCTTTCTGAAGGCAGGGAAAATATGAAAAGCTGCAAGCTATAGGCTCTGTGCAGACTTAGTTCAACTGCTAACACATTCTATATTTTACATTTTTGAACAAATCTGATCTCTGAAACTCTAAAAACAATTTAATGGTTATCATACTATAACTGTGGTTTTTCTCTGGTTCTTGTATTTCTAAAGTTTTAATTTTACATATCTTGATAAATTGTGAAGTCTCATGGGTATGAGAAACAATTAGGAAGTTACTCAAGGAGCACATAATGATATACAACATGAGTGTATCTGATAATGAAGGTATCGATGATGTAAGTAGTGTCTTTCCCTTCCTATGTTGTAAATTCCTAGATGCCTAGTAGGAACTTGATAATGCTTTCAGTCTTGAGTCCTGCATACCACTTTATACCACTCTTTATACACAGTTAAATCTCATAATACATTTTTGAATGAGGGTGCCAGTTTAGAAAACATATTGCAATTCTCATCAAGCACATGCGTCCTGAGCTATTAGCAGTGCAGGCTTGCTGGCAGAGCCCAGGGGTGAGGGTGGGGTGGAGGGGGCATCTCTTGGTCAAGAGGCTTTCCCCACAGGGGAGCTGGGAAGGTTTGGCTGACATAGCTCTTTGAAATGAATTTTACATCTTGGAATTTCAAATGCTTTTAAAATGATCACGAATATGGCCTTTAATACTAATTCTGCTTATTTCTAGCATTTCCCCATCTGGTGGGGAAATGCCATATTGTACTGGAAAACCCCAGAACCTTGAAAATTTGGAGCTCCGCTGTTTCCAACAGTGTCCTCACTAGTTCTCAACACAGTGAAATAGTTACACATTAACAACAACAAGCAACAAACCAACCAAACTCCAGCTGACCTTTTAGGAGAAGGATAGAGCTTTTATCACGAAATATATGGTGTTTCTTTCACCTGTACCTTTGCAGATACTAGTCCCTCTGCCTGGAACATTGTGTCCTCTTCCTGCCATCTGTAATCTCACCTTTCACTCTCCTACACGTGCGCACACACACACACACACACACACACACACACACTCACATTTCATTTGCTCATTTTTATATATTTTTTAGAGGCTGTCCAATGATTCCTTTCTTAGGTCAGTCTTCTGTGTCCTGTAGTCCAGAAAGAATGTCCCTCTTTTATGCCTCCTCAGTATATTATACTTCCCAACTGATAGGCGCCTATCATGTTGAAGTGGATATGTGTCTCTCTATTAGCTTCACCGTCAGACTCTAAGCTATGTAAGGACACAGTTTGTGTGTAAGCATAATCATAACTGTAATCATTATATCATCATAATCATCCCTCAAAATATCACAGGCATCCTAAGCTGATTTGTTTCCCATAAGAAAGGTATCTCTGACTCTGCATTTGAAGATATTAAGGGGCACTTCCTCCTTTCTTTCTTTATGAATAATGAAGCACCTTTCAGAAAACCACGAGCTCTCGGCTGATCTCAACCAATGGCAGTCTTGTATGTTTAAACAGGTTATTGACATAATTAGTTTTTTGTAAGGTTAAAAAACAAAATAACACTACAATTAGTAATTATTCTTGAGGATATGCCTTCAAGACTGTAAGTAACTGAAGAAATCATAAACAACCCTTTGAACAGTCATGTTACAAAAGCAGTATTGTAGGTGATTATGTTTTGAAGACATTGTTTCTATAGCTGTGGAGTGAATGGACACATAAAATTGCCCCAGGGCTGTAGAAATGCCACTGGTGGTTTGTGATAGCCACATATAGATTTATAATGACTGCACCTCAACAGGATGAGAACATGATGTGCTCTGAAAAATGGTGGTGACTATGAATGAGGAAAGCAGAGTTTCTGATGAGAGTACCTGGGGAGGAGTGCACGTGCAGTTGTTACAGTGTGAGAATGGAAGCGAGTTATTTCTAAATGGATAGATGATTTATCCTTTGTCATCTACAATATGCACGTGAGTCCACCATCACAGGTCACGTAAGTCAAGTTTAACTATTTTATCAACATCTTTAAAAGTTAGTTTTGCATTCATATGGACCAGAAAAAGATGTCAAGGCCATTGTTGTGTTATAAATTTGGAAGAGACCGTTACTTATGGAAATATTGTTTATGCGGAGAAAACACGCAGGTTTGGTCTTTGCTGATTGAAGGAGACCACAGTGACTGATTCTGGGTACGGGGCTGTGACATTTGCCCATAGGATGCAGTGTTCATTCAGACCAGCTCACTCCGTTGATCAGACTCCTCAGAGGACCCAAAATAGGCAGAGCTGAAGCAGTTGCAAAGGCTTATCTCATCCTGCGCATGGCCCAGCCTGCCCTTGTCACCCATGCACATGGGAAAACGATAACTCAAGGAACTGAAAAGTCTGGGGATGTGGCCATTTCTGCCTCAGTTTCTTAGGGCTCTGAAGATGTTACCAGGACTGCGTTTTCCCCTCTGTCTCTCTCTGTCAGTTCCATGTGTGGCCCATCCTCCACCCCCTCTTCCTTGCAAAAGGGTAGCAGCTCCAGGCCTGACATCCACTTAGCTCAAGTTCAGCGGAAACACATACCCGCTCTGTTCAGCACAGTGTCTGCGCACGTCCTCTGTTCTGGTTGGAACAGAGTCACATTGCTAACATATCACCGTGGCTAGGGACATACCAAAGAACATCCTGACATGAGGACGAGAAAGGTCTGGTTCCTCACAGGAAGAGGACGTTTCAGCAATCTGAAAGATAAATAGATGTTGGCAGCAAAACCCCAGATGCCCACTCCATTTTTTTGTATTCCCAACTTTAACAGTATCCATGTTAATTGTATATCATTCTGAAGAATGGAAAGAAGGAAGGCCACTCATGGCCTCATTACTCAGGAAGATCTGTGGATAAGGTTTTGTCATGTTTTATCCTAGTTTTTTTTAATTTGCATAATCTTTATACAACAGCTATCATGGGGTATATGTATAGAGATCCTGTGTTTTTACTTATGTTAAATAATAAGAACTTTACCATTGTGTGAATAAAGTTTCATAAACACCTTTGATGGCTGAATTAAAAAGCATTGCCTTTAATGTAACAATTTTTGTTCTCTTGTGTGGATCCTCCAACTTGTACTGGATTTCAGGGGTTAAGCTCGGTCACCATCCCTTGTCCAAGTCTCTGGTGATGACTATGACCTCCTTGTGTTTACTGGGGCCGCACTGTGGCCCAGGCCAGCTGCTCAGTCTTGATACCACAGCACAGCTTCCATACAGGATGCTGTGCTGGGACTGTTGGCTCTGACTTGGCTATACCTGATGCGTCAGCTGTCTGCGGTAAGATTGAGTGGCGGCTGAGCCCTGGATGCCAGATCATCAGATGGTTTCCTTTCACTGCCATTGTGAACAGTAGCAATGTGTTCATTCTTTCAAAAAATACACATTGAGCAACTTAGGTGTCAGTCATGATACCACTGCTGGAAATGTAATAGTGAGCAAAAATGCACCTTTATTTTGCTCACAATCTGATGAGAAAGAAAAGCATTAATCAACATTAAATATAACATGACCACTTGATAAGGACAATGAAGGACAGGGAAGGGATTGGAATGGGTGTAATAGGGGAATTTGATCTACTCAATGATAGTTTTTCTGAGGAAATAATGATTGAATTGAGATCTGAGGGATGAGTGAACAGTCACCAGCAGAAGTGGTGGAATGGAGAAAAAAAACCAAGAACACAAAAGAATCTCATGATGTAAAATTGAACTTTCTCCGGCAACTTCTGTAAGAAAAGTAGGGCAGGGAAGCTTTTTCTGAGAAAGTAATGTTTGAGCAAAGAGCCTAAGAGGTAAAAGAGAAAGCTATTCAGATATCTAGCAAGGGCCATCCCAGGCAGAGGACTGTCCCCTGAGGTGGGAGGGTGTCCTCTATGTTCCAGAACATGTAGGAGGCTCAAGGCCGAAGCAGTGCATGGGGCGAGGGGACATTTATCAAACAGAATCAGACAGTGAAGAAGGGAAGTACAGGTCTTTGAGGTCTTTGTAGTCATTATAGTCATTCGAGTTTTGTATTCGTTAATTTTTTAAAATTTGAGTATAGTTGATATGCAATGTTACATAAATTTCAGGTGTCCAGCATAGTGATTCAACATTGCTATGGGTTATGCTGTGCTTGCCATAAGTGTAGCTAGAATCTGTTATGATACAGTGCTGTTCCAGCATCATTGCCTCTGTTCCCTATGCTGCGCTGTTTGTTCCACAACTTACTCATTCCATAACTGGGAGCATACATCTCTCACTGCCCTCTACCCATCTTGTTCATCTGTCACCTTCCTCCCCTCTGGCCACCATCAGTTTGTCCTCCGTATTTGTAAGTATGCTTCTGCTTTTGGTTTGGTTATTCATTTGTTTTATTTTTTGGATTCCACATATGAGTAAAATCATATGGTATTATCTTTTTCATTCTGACTTATTTCCCTTTGCATAATACCCTTTAGGTCCATCCATGTTGTCACAGATGGCAAGATCTCATCCTTTTGATTGGTTACATAATACTCTTTGTATATATCTACATCACCTCTTCTTTAACCAGTCCTCTATCTATGGACACTTAGGTTGCTTCTGTACCTTGGCTATTTCAAATAATGCTGCTATAAACAAAGAGGTGCATATATCTTTTTGATTAGTATTTTGTTGTCTTTGGGTAAATACTTGGTAGTGAAATTATTAGATCATATGGTATTTCTAGTTTAATTTTTTGAGGAAACTCCATACTATTTTCCACAGTGCCTGTACCAATTTATATTCCCACCAACAGTGCACAAGGATTCCTTTTACTCCACGTTTTCACCAACACTTGTTATTTCTTTTCTTTTTTTTATTTTAGTCATTCTGAGAGGTATAAAGTGGTATCTCATCATAGATTTGATTTGCATTTCCCTGATGATTAGTGATGTTAAACATCTTTCCATGTGTCAGTCAGGCATCTCTCTGTTGTTTTTGGACAAGTGTCTGTTCACATTTTTTAATTCGATTGTTTTTTGGTGTTGACATGTATGAGGTTTTTTTTTTTTTGATATATCATTTGTAAATTTCTTCTCTAATTCAATAGATTGCCCTTTGGTTTTGTTGATGGTTTTCTTTACTGTGTAAAAGCCTTTTATTTTGATGTATTTCTAACAGTTTGTTTTTTTTCCTCTTGCCCTGGGAGACATATCTAGAAAAATGTTGGTATGTCACATAATAAAGTTACTACCAAAAATAAATAAATAAATAAAGGAAAGAAAAAAAGTTACTGCCTCTGTTCTCCTCTAGGATTGATATGATTTTAAGTCCATACTTAGGTTTTAATCCATTTTAAATTTATTTTTGAGTGTGGTGTTAGAAAATGGTACAGCTTCATTCTTTTGCACTTAACTGTCCAATTTTCCCAGTACCATTTGTTGAAGAGACTCCCTTTTCCCCTTTGTATATTATTGCATCCTTTGTCATAGATTAATTGACCATATAGGTGTGGTTTTATTTATGTGTTCTGTTTTCTAGTCCATTGATTGACATGTCTATATTTAAGCCAGTATCCTATTGTTTTGATTATTACAGCTTTGTAATATAACTTGAAATCAGGAATTGTGATGCCTGCAGCTTTGTTATTCTTTCTTAAGATTGTTTTGGCTATTTGAGATCATTTGTGGTTTCATACAAATTTTAGAATTATTTCTTCTGGTTCAATTGAAAAAAAAAGTGGGTATTTTGACAGATTACGTGGAATCCAGATTACTTTGGGTAGTATGGACATTTTAACAATATTGGTTCTTTCAATCCATGAATATGATATATCTCTCCATTTGTGTTACCTTTAATTTCTTTCATTAAAGTTTTATAGTTTTCAGAGTACAGGTCTTTCACCTTCTTGGTTAAGCTTATTCCTAGGTATTTCATTCTTTTGGGAGAAATTGTAAATGGAATTGCTTTTTTAATGTCTCTTCCTGCTACTTTGTTATCAATGAATGGAAATGCTACTGATTTGGAAGTATTAATTTTGTATTCTGCCACTTTACAGAATTCGTTTATTATTTCTAGCAGTTTTTTTGCTGGAGTCTTCAGAGTTTTCTCTATGTAGTATTAAGTCATCTGCAAACAGTGACAGTTTAACTTGTTTCTTACCAATATGAATACCTCTTATTTCTTTTTCTTATCTGATTGCTATGGCTAGTACTTACAGAACTCTGTTGAATAAAAGTGGTGAGAATAAACATACTGATCTTAGAGGAAAATCTCTCAGTTTCTGGTTACTGAATATGATGTCAGCTGTGGGTTTCAATATATGGTTTTTGTCACATTGAGGAATATTTCCTCAAAACCCACTTTGTTGGAAGAATTTGAGTTTTGTATGAATTGCAATTGGATTTGAGTGAGATGAATAAGAAGTAGGACCAAAGAAATATTTTGAACAGGGTGCCATGATCTGAATTATACTTTAAAAGAAACAATCTGGCTTATTGAGAAGAGATTGTGTAGAGTAAATACTGGAAACACAGAGATGAATGATCATGTTTATATCTCTATTTTACAGTGGAGGAAATGGAAGTTTAGCCTGACAAAAGTCATATAGTGCCTGGATTGGATTTGAACTTAAGTTTCACTAATCCTTATGTCTATGATTTTTCTACCATACTAGAACGGTGTATGTGTGTGAGGGGGGTGTGTGGGACATATTAGAAAAATAGCATCATTACAATACTTGAAATTTGGATTATTTTTCACTTAAGAAGCTATGAATTCTCAGGACATTATCTTTTTTCTGTAGCATCATCTTAAGGCCTACACCTTAATTCATTGTATACATGTATTATCTTCAGATTACCTGTCTCATATTGCTAACTTTTTTCAAAAATGTAAGACCTAAGAAAGTATTTGCATGAAGATTTTTTCTATCATTTTCAGGGGAAAAAGATATCCCAAGGAGAATATTTTATTATTTTATTATTTTTTAATGTTTATTTATTTATTTTGAAAGAGAGTAAATGAGTGAGCAGGGAAGGTACAGAGAGAGAGAGAGAGAGAGAGAGAGAGAGAGAGAGAGAATCTTAAGTAGGCTCCATGTTACCCTTGCAGAGCCCAGTGTTGGGCCCGAACTCACGAACCATGAGATCATGACCTCAAGATTCAGATGCTTAACCAAATGAGCCACCCAGCCATCCCCCAAGGAAAATATTTTAAAACATGTTTCCAGATGATGAGACAGTGATCTTTCATATATGAAGAAACAAACTCCAATGCTGCATTGGCCTTTTATTTTAAGTTACTTAAAACAACAGCTTAAAAAACTTACATTTCACATTTTTGTGAAATAAACACAAAACCACTCCAAGCTACTAATTAAATAGATTTGGAGATGCTACAATATGCTCATGATAAAAAGCATGTAAAAGTTAAAGTGCTAACATTTTCGTATGTTAGTTAAAAAAATATCATTGTATAAAATTAGTTTCTCCTTCACCTCCTTCATTGGTTGATTTGATGATGATGATTCTATAAATTTCTCAGTTCTCTTTTCTCTCATAACTGCACAGGAATGTAATTTCTTGCCTGTTGTCTTATCTGTTACTTTTTCTGGCCAGTACAGAGTCCCTCCTTTCTTTCTAGGATTTTCAAGTTTCCTTTGCTTCTTTTACTTCCTCACCTAAAAACAAACAAACAAAACAAAAACAAAACAAAAAACCCTGAACTTGTCTCCTTTTCCTTTTTCTTAAGAACCCTCAGTGTTGTGGGGGAACGAAAACCCTCATTATATAAGGAAAAAAAATTATATGTTTTGTCATGGTTGAAGGGTAGCAGTTGAACCTTCTGCAATACTTCACATGGTAGAACTAGAAGCAGGAAATTATTCAGTTAAACCTCTGTGGTTCACCACTGTAGCAACCAATAGGCTATTCCTGCAGCAGTTTTACCAGCCTCAGAAGGAAAACTCCCTCAGTACCAGGGAATAGAGTTGTACCAAAGACCAATTTTTAAGAGTATTCAACTGCAAAAATGACACTTCCCTACTTGCAAAAGAACTTGCTTTTGCTATTTTTTGAGATAGAGGGAAAGTTCCTTTCCCATTTTGGAAATCAATAAGGCTTTTTCCTCTCTCTACTGCCATGGGTTATTGTAGAAAGAAATACTCCTATTCCTGAAGATAATTTGTAGGATACAGTTACTGAAATGGAGCTAGGTCTGCTATCCCTTTGGGCAGCCATCTGGAGGCTAGGGACTATTGGTTGAAAAGATGTGAAGAGATCCATCCTAGTTTCTAATGCTCAGGCATCTTGCCATTTTAAGAAGTTACGGTAGAGCATTTTGAGCCAGCATCTTCCAGATCCCAGGGTAATTTCCTTTGCCATTTCTTGTAGTACACCATTACCAGAATTTATTCAGGGTCCTTTTCTTGAGTTTTTTAGCTAGGATTTTGCAAAAATACACGAGATGACTTTGCAAAGATACAGCCCAGACTTAATGGAGGCATTGCTCTCTACAGAGAAGACACAGTGCCTCTCTGAGGACTTGGTTCTTATGACAGCCTCACTTCCTTATAAATAGCTGGGAGGCAGCATAGAACGACTGGGAATCCATAGAGTAGGACCTGCGTAAGTTTGAGCTCTTGCACTTGCTAAACTGTGTGATGTCAGGCTGGTAGTTTTAACTCTCTTAGTTTCATGCTTCTCATTTGTGAATGGGACGAATCATACTTCACAAGGTTCCTAGGAAGATTAAACAGATAATATATTTAAAGTGCCTGGCATAAAGCCTGGCACAGAATGAGCATATAAATGGTGGTTGCATGCTCCTCTTCCATTCCACATGAAATCCAGTCTGTTCTTGGAGTGGTAACAAGGCACACATTATCATCCTTTCTCCTTCCATGGACATCACCGTTTATTCAGGCATACTTCCTCATAGAGTCTATTTGGATTTTAACCACTTGTAATGGCTTCCAAATAATTAAATATATATTAAATATTATATGATTTATTATCTGTAGTATTAATGTAGAATTAATATAGAATAATACAATATAAAATATGTGTCTTTACTGGGACTCGTATTAACTTTAATTCTAAGCTCAACAGAAGGGAAGAGGTGATTTAAAATACAAAGGGGGAGGGCATATAATTTTGGATTAAAGCTCTCTGTAAATAGGAACCCCAGGGTATACTGTGGGGTGCACAGCAGAGAGGGATTTACCACCCTAGCTTTGGAATACCACTGTCACTGAGATGGTGTTAACATGACGCTGGCTTGTTCAGTGGATGCATTGTTACAGTTTTCTTCTATTAAGCTGAAAATCAGCTAAAATGCTCATTTCCCCCCTCACTCAGTTGAAGTCAAATTCCTTCTTTCCAATGGCTCATTTCTAGAATTGAATTTGGGGGGATGGTTATTAAAAATGCGGCCCCTTGCAAGTATTCATAACTCATTTTAATTTTTTAGATTAATTTCACTAGTCCATTTTGCTGAAATCATTTTGAATCTTTTAAAAGTCATTCACAAATATGCTATTCCTTCGAATTTTCTATAACCATCTAACTTGTTAAGCGTGTTAATACCTCTATTCCAGGCATCAATTAAAACACATATGCCGGGGCGCCTGGGTGGCTCAGTCGGTTAAGCCTCCGGCTTCGGCTCAGGTCAGATCTCACGTTCGTGGGTTCGAGCCCCGCGTCGGGCTCTGTGCTGACAGCTAGCTCAGAGCCTGGAGCCTGCTTCTGATTCTGTATCTCCCTCTCTGTCTGACCCTCCCCCTTTCATGCTCTGTCTCTCTCTGTATCAAAAATAAATAAAAAACATTAAAAAAAAACCGCATATGCCATGGGGGCAAAGGAAAGCAGAGCCTTATGGTAAGTCACAGGACAACAATCCCCTCAGTACTAGTTACTTTGGTTTATCAAAATGTATTATTGCTTAGGTTATATTTTAATTTAAGTATTTACAGCAATTATGAATACACTGTAAAATGTCTCACTGAAAAATCTACATAGAATTTATCTTTAATATTTTCTAGCTGTTTCAATCTCAGTAATTTATTCTAAGTGAACCCATGCTGGTTCCTGGTGATCTTACATCCTTTCCTAAGTTTTCATAAATCATGTATTTAATTATTTTTTTATCTCCTGCCTATGACTGATATCAAGCTTACTTACCTGCAGTTAGAAATAACTTTAGCTCTTCTATTTTTCATATAAATCAAGGAAGCACATCTATTTTTCAGGCACAAATGCCTCTTCTATTCTTTAAAGATTAAAAAAAAAGTGATTTAGCTATCTCTTTTGCCAAGTGGATTTTATACCTTAGAAAATGTTTGAAACCAGAAATATTGGGTATTTTTAGAGTATGCACCCTCAAGATTCTCCCTTTATTGGATTTTTTCCTACTGTGCCCCTACTCAGTTTACAGTCTCCTCTCAGGCTGATTTAATTTCAGCTTCCCAAACTTGGCGTATGCATACTCACCTCAAACTCTGCTAGTAGGTTGTGCAGTTTTATTACTTCCCAATAAGTCATCTCTAACCACCTCATTGGCTCCCTCCTTCAGGCTGCTATCATAGTTTTCTGCTATTGCATTATGAAGTTTTTAGTTCCAGGTCATACAACATATTTATTTTCTTTGTTTAGAGTAGAAACTGTTTTAAAGTGAAAACTTTTGTGTTCTTTTTAACCTCCAAATTATTTTTTATATGTATAGTGAATCTCAAGAGGGGCTTGTTGACTAATATGAAAAGGAAGCCTTTCCTTCACTGTCATGTCATCACATACCCAGAGTTAGACCTCTGATGACCTTTGCCATTTGAAAATCAGTTGCAAACATAAGAGACTCTTAACTATAGAGAACAAACTGAGGGTTTCTGGAGGGGAGGTGGGTGAGGGATGTCCAAATGGGAGGTGGGTATTAAGGAGGGAACTTTTAATGAGCACTGGGTGTTATATGTAAGTGATTAATCACTAAATTCTATGCCTGAAACCAATATCACACTATATATTAACTAACTAGAATTTAAATAAACACTTGAGATAGGAAAAAAATGAGTTGCAAGACTGGAACTGGATAAAAGCCATAAATTTCATGGTGGGGAAAATGCACTTAATAAAGATCGACTTAGTTTTTCATTGGCTTTTTTAGGATTCTTTGTGTTGTATAAAGTGAACAATTTACTTAACTTGGATTAAACAGTAAAAGAATTATTTGACTTTTGTAACTGAGAAATCCAAAGGCAGGGCTGGCTTCAGGAAAAGAGACTTCGTTCAGTGTCACCAAGACCAGCTTCTTTCCTTCCATTTGCTCTGCTTCTGTAGTTTCAGCTTCATTGTTGCAGTCTGTATGGTTTTCTGTTGCTGCTGTAACACACTCCCACAGAATTAGCTTCTTAACCCAACACAGATTTATTATCTTGTTTTGGAGGACAGAATTCAGAAAAATCTGCCTCAGTTAAGGTGTCCAGAGGGCTGTGTTCCTCCTGGAGGCTCAAGGGAAGGATCTATTTCTTGCCTTTCCCACTTCTTGCCCTTTCCACTTTTTGGAAGCTGCCTGCACTCCATGTATTGTGGGCGCCTTCCCGTAATGGCATGATTCTGACTTCTGCTTCTATCGCCACACCTCCCTCTCTAACTCGGCCTCTCTGCTTACCCTTTCCATTTTTAGGAACTCTTGTGAGTATACTGGGGCCACCCCAATAATCCAGGATAGGATTTTTATCTCAAAAACTTTAACTTTATGGCATCATATCATATGCCACTTAAGATATTCACAAGATTCTGGGGGTTAGGATATGGGCACTTTAGGACCGTTATTCCAACTATTCCACCTTATTCCACAGTCTTCCCTCTAGCCCCAAAAGATTCACATTCGCTCACATGTAGACGACATTAGCCCCTACCCAGTAACCTACCCCCCAACTTTTAAACCATCACATCATCAATCCAGAGTCCAAAATCTCATCGAAATATTAGCAGCTCAAAGGTCTCAGATCCAGTAAACCAATTCTGGGTCAGAGTCTGAACATGATCCCTAATAGAGGAAAACTCTCTTTGTACCTGTGAAACTAGGAAACAAGTTATCTGATTTCAAAATACAGTGGTGCCACAGGCATAGGAAATGGCCTATAGACATTTCTATTTAAAAGGGAGAAAGTAGGAGAAAACTAGGAGTTACTGGTCCCAGCAATTTTGAAATCCAGCTAGCCCAATAAGGTTAGTTTTCAATGTTAGTGGGAATGGGAATAATTCTCCGTGGTTTGCAGCTCCATCTTCCAGGCCCATGGCTTTTCTCTCTAGGTTGCTGCCCCTGCTCTTCGAATTATCCTTCCCCCTTTTTCATGAAGAGTAGCATATTTTTGCGGCTCAAAATTCTTGTTGGATGGTATAGGATTGCATAGGGTTTCTATACAGCTTCTAGGATTGTATAGAAACCCTTAATTTCTAGGATTTCTAGGATTGTACAGGGTTTTAGGATTCCACCAGTCCTTTTCATTTTGTCTTCTTCCTGCCCCATTCAATCCAGTCTGGCAGTTTCTACTCTTATAACATTTTGAAGAACTTTGTTGGTCTCCCATATCTGTCTTGCGGATTCATTCCATTGGACAAAAGGTCCCTTTTCATACTTTTCTAGATCATTCCTTCTCCACTCATGCCTTCTGCCGAAATAGCCGAGAGGATCCATGCACCACATGCCTAGTGCTCCATTGGTCTGACTACTCTGATCTTTTGACCTTTCTGAGGCCTGAACAAAAGGTTATCCAGTCATACCCTTAGTTTTCTTTCCAGAGCATAATCTCTGGACCATCGATCTCTTAATTTCAGTGTCTCTTCTAAGCTGGATCAGCTGAGAATTTCCCAAATCATCAAGTCCTTCTTTTGGCTTAATGGTTCTCCCTTCAATCTCTCTCTTTTACCATGAGCCACAGCAAAGAGAAATCAGGTCCCATCTTTAGCACTTCAGTTAATATCCACATTCATCACTTAACTGGAGGACACACCTGTGCCAAGGTTTCTGCCATTATAAATCAAGGATGCTCATCTGTCTAGTTTCTAATACCATGCTCCTCTTTTCCTTCAGAGCCCTCCCCTGCAGCACTGTTAGGGTCCATATTTCTACCAACAGGATATTCAAGGAAATTTAGGTGGTTTTCCTGTCATGCTCCTTAAAATTCTTTCAGCTTCTGCTCATTGCTTAATTCCAGTGCCATGTGCATTTTTTTTTTTTTTTTTTTTGGTGGCAGCATCTCACTTCACCACTTTATGGTACCAAAATCTGCACTAGTTTCCCATTACTCCAAAACAAACTATAGTGAGTTGAGTGGCTTAAAACAATGCAAGTCTATTATCTTATAGTGATGGAGGTCAATCCAGGGATGAGGATGTGGCTGGCTTTGGAGGGAGAGAAGGGAAATTATTTTGCCTAATACAGGTTTCTCATAGGGGTCTGCTGGAAGCTGGAAGATTTCCCTTCTGTTACCACCTTCTTTGAAGCTCATATGCTTCCACAGTCCAGAGGGAAAAGAGGTTTCTCTTGGCAGTACCCTCATGAGAAGCAAAAAGCTTCTCATTTCTGGATGTCCCAGAAAATGTCTTCATTTGACCTGATGGACTCAGCTCTGACTTGTCACCATGATCAGAAAAATATGCTACTCTGCATGGCTAAAAGGATTGTGGGTGTACTTCAGGGACTCTAGTTGAGAATGTAGAGAAGTACCTTCAGTACAAGGTGAGACCTATTGCCAAAATAAGGAAGCCTGGATTCTTAGGGGCAAAAGTCAACTAAAATACATCCCTTCACCCCATGTCTCTACATTAGCAAAAGACAGTGACCACATCTTCTTTTTTTAAGTTTATTTATGTTGAGAGACAGAGAAAGAATAAGCACAATTGGGAAGGGCCAGAGAGGGAGAGAGAAAATTCCACACAGGCTCCACACTGTCAACATGGAGCCCAATGCAGGACTCAAACCAACAAGCCATGAGATCATGACCTGAGCTGAAACCAAGAGTCAGATGCTGACTGAGCCACCCAGAAGCCTGCATATCTTCTTTATAGTTAAATATTCCATATATCTCCATCAGCTAATCAGGTCAAATGAAGATATTACATAGCCCAAATGACTAGTATAATAATAAACATTATTTAATAACCAAATAAATGTTAAATTATTACACTGTCATGTTGACATGATTTAATTTGCAGTCTAGTGAGATTCATAGGCTAACATGTACCATTTGACTAGATGTTGGTGTTTTTGCAAATAAATTTCTAAAACATGTTACAGAAAGTATCTTTTAAAGTTAGATTATGATATTAGAAGGATAGAAATTGACTAAGATAATTATCTGAATTTTAAGATAGCACAAGAAATGTAGTTCCATAATGAAGATCTTAAAAGGAATTAAATATCCTAAATTTGACTCATCCTCCTGGGACAATCTCAGGAAATCAATGTTTCTAATGCTCTGTTTCCCAAGCGCGCGCACACGCGCGCACACACACACACACACACACACACACACACACACGCACACATAACTTCTGGTCCAGGTGGTTTGAAGAAATGCTAATACTGATTAATTTCCCTTCAGAACTGAAGAGTATGTCTGGGTTTCTGTATGTTTTATTATCAGATTAAACCCCAGAAGGGGAACCCAAAGCACCAATGTCATATAGACTATGTGGAAAGCATTAATTACACTAAATTATTTCCTGTGGCTCCGTTTCTTCCCTCTTCCTGACTCATCTTCTGGTTTCCTTTCTTCCTGAAAAGGAAACTAAGTGGGAAGTGGGCCTGGCACCTCTAAGAGGAGTAATGAGAAAGTGTTGTGTCTCCCAAGTGTAAGTTGCTCTATGCAATGAATGAGAGAATAGTGAAGTGTTTCTCAGAGGGGACCTTGAAATCAAGCTGGAGTCATCTTGTTAAGGAGAGTGAGGGCGTACTGGGAACCTGAGGACAAGCAACTGCCAGAAGCTAGCTGTGGAACCAAATGAGTATCTAAGAGGAAGAGAAGCTCACTGGTCAGTGGCCAGATGGCTCTGACTACTCAGGGTACTGGAGTCAAGGACGGTAGCTAAGAGCAACTTAATCACTAGTTATAGTGTATTAGACTGGATGGGGTCCATTTAAATGGCTTTGAACAACAATGGCTATATTTGATTCCTACCCCCCCCCCCCCACTACTCTGCCTACATCCTTTTACCCATGAGGAGAACAGAGAACTTGATGACTATCTCGGGAAGAGATTGTAAGACTTTCCTCTGCCATACTTCCTAATCCAGTGGATCTTTCTGTTGTTTTAGCAGGGGGCATGCTTGCATTCATTTTGTGCATGTAATGAAAGCTAAAGATTATCTCCCCAGGAAAAAAGAGTGTGTGCATAGAAATCCATCATTTTTCATAAAAGTTCAGGATATTCTTGAGCTCCCTGAGTTTTGTCAGCAGGGACCCCCACCCCCCAGAAAGATCCATTGACCCAGTTAAGGATCTTTGCTCTAAACCCTGAGCCTGGACCTCTACAGACCTCATCCTCTGATAAAGGAAGCTTTGAGCATTTTGAGAAACTTGGGGTTCACAAGGAATTCCATTCCATTTTAAAATTCTCACTATCTCAGAAGGTTTCAATTTGGAGATCACAGGTAATTATTATTTTAACTTTTCCCAGGCAGGAAGGGAGGAAGGGATAGGTATGGCCAATGGTCTATAAATGCTGTGGTCCAGTTCTAGTATCATGGGACTTTCCCTGATAATAATTTCATCCTGTCATTTTCAAGTCTGTCCCCCCACCCCCAACTTCTTTTAAAATAGGTATTCACATTTTTCTCTTCTGAAACTGATGAGTTGGAGAGTGTGGGGAAGAGAAAGAAGGAATAGACAATGTAACAGAGTGAGGGGTAGAGATAACCTGAAGCTGCCCAGCTACTGAGAAGAACTTTTACCAGAGTGGCATTCCTATTCATCATCTATTCCTGGCCAAGTCCATTCATTGGTAAGTTCACTTATTCAGCAGAAACATATTATCACGTGAAGTACTATAAGTCCTATGCTGGGTCCATGAGAAGCACAAAGACGAATGACACACAACCTCTCTTCTCAAAGGAGCTTGAGTTCCTGCAGTGGGGATAAGATATGCAAAGAAAGTCAGTTTAAAACAATTTTCTGAATGGGCTTCACTGTTCTCTCTCCCTAACAGAGCATCTCCTCATTAGATGGACCATCATATTTATCATGATTTTTTAAAGTATCCATTTATGCCTCTCTTCTAACAGATCACAAACCCCTTGAGGATAGAGACTAGGTCTTATTAAACATCATATCTATATTTCATGGGAGCTAATAGGGCACCAGGAACACAGCAGCAATGCTTTAAACATTATTGAGTGAAGCACTGAATCTTGTCTGGAGAAGAGAGCACAGACTAAATAAGATGTCTTAAAAAAGAGGACCCTAGCTCTTGTGTCAGGAAACAGCGGTCTGCATTTGTCCTGTGTGTTTCTTCTGGACCTACGTTTCCCGTCTGACCTATAAGGAAGTTGGATTAGGTGATTCTTTCCAGATGAAAAATTCTATTTTAAATAATGCTGAAAGCAGAAAAGGCAATGCTCTGGCCATCTGACCCAGTTTAAACACCTGCCTTGGTTTTACACTCAAACAACAATCCTTTCCCAAAGGTTGAGTGTCAAAAGGGATAGCTGAAAAACCCCAGACACTCAGAATATTCGCTGGCTCCATTGACAAAAGTGACTTCCCACGCTTTGCCCACAGAGGGCATCCCTGCTCATTGATATGTAGACCAGGCAAAGGCAGCTGCTGGAAGCCTCCTCCGACCGCTCTTTTTTTTTTCCCTTCGCCGTCATCTCTCTGCCCCCACCCGCTTCGCGTGGAATCTTTGCCGGATCCAGTTCGTTTCCCTCCAGTCTCCACATTTTCCCTTCCAGCCCTCCACTTCTCTGGATCAATGGATAGTACGGCTCCAACTCCCACCTCACACACCGCGGGCGGACACCCCAGTAACAAGTGAGCGCGCTCCACCCCGCAGACCCCCGCCTCTCCTCCCCGGGTCCCCTCGGCTCTTGGAGGAAAAACGAGCAGCATCCCCAGCTCTCCTGCGGATTTTTCTAATTTCAACTTTACCCAGCCTTGGACAGGGAACCAGCCTCGACCTTTTCATGCACAGCCCCGCCACAGGATTGCTTTCTATCTCCTCTTGGTCCCGTCTGGATCTTCTCTTTATTGATGATTCGCGAACCCCGCGGAGAGCTGTTTTCCCTCTTCTGGCTCCTTCTGTCTCCTTGAGTTAGTTTTCTGAGGTTTTACCGGAGCTTGGCATCTCTTGGACCGAATGGAACTTTTTGCTGCCTCCTTTTGCTGCTGATTCTGTCAGTGGACGAGGAAAGAGGCAGAAGAGGCACAGGGGAGGTGGAGAAAGAGGTGGAGGAAGAGGACGAGGAGGAGGAGGAGGAGGAGAAGGAGGAGGAAGCCAAGGGGCTCATCGCGAGTGTGTGTGCATGTGTGCATGCGTGTGTGAGTGCATGTGTGTGAGTGCCGCCACTGCCCAGGACCTCTGGCCCCGAAGGTGTTGGCTGAAATATGGAGAATAGTCTTGGATGTGTTTGGGCACCCAAGCTGGCTTTTGTACTCTTCGGAGCTACCCTGCTCAGCGCACATCTTCAAGTCACCGGTAAGAGGTTCTTTCCTTTATTCTCCTCATACGGCCCCCCATACCCTCTTTTCCTTATTTCATCTGGGGAGTATTAGAATTGGGGTAGAGGAAGAAAGAGCAAGATGTTCTGCGCTCACTCTCCTCCTCCCCATTTCCTCACGGATGATAAAAGACTGGGAGACAACCCCCCCCACACACCCTGAGGGTGTGGGGAGGATGTTGGAGATTGGGGAGAGGGGTGGCCCTTTGCTCTTTTAAATCTGGTGCTTCTCACATCTTTCCTCTTGCGAATACTTGAGTTGGTTTGGAGAGCTGACTGGCTGGGGCAGGGGGGAGGCAGGTAAAAAGGATTGGGTTTGATACTTAAAGCCTTGAAAACCTACCAAGAAGAGGAATTGGGGCACCAGGACCAAGTAGGGGAGGTCATCGGGGGTGCTGTGGGGAAGTCAGTGTGGAATGTAGATGCTGGGGCCGAGTGGGTACTTATGTGTGACTCAGGTTTGGGTTTTTAGCCCTGTTGACTGAGAACTGAAAGGGATAGCTAATGTGTTTGGGCACTTCTGGGGAGAGGACGGTGGTGCCCAAAGAGGAACAGAGTTGCCAGGAGGAGGGAGGCATGTTTTATTTTGTTGTATTTTATTTTAAAGATGGATACAGTTAGCACGCTACGTCTCCACACATCTCCAGGATACTTCCAAACTCCCAATAATTGATATTCTGGGGAATCAGCCCCCTGGCCCTGACATTTGGCAAGCACAGTTTCTAATTAAAAATGTCAAAACTCTTTGGGGGAATGGATTGGGTTCTAGCAGGGAGAGATGCTCAGGGCTGCTGCAGTCTCCTAAAAGGGAGCTGGGGGCTTCCATGGCCGAAAGGGGCGGGGGGGGGGGGGGGAAAGCAAAATGACTCATTATAATATCCATTCTTTTTGCCTGGCCTCACCTCAAGTGATTTAGGCACTGGGGTCCTGGGGGTGGACTGGGCGGGGAAGGAGGGGAGAGCAGAGCAGCCCATGAGCATTTAAATCCCTTTGGCAACTACCTTTTCCCTTTTCTTTATCCAAAAGGCAAGGAGCCTCAGGCCAGAGTCAGGCGTTGGGTTAGAGCCCTCAACCCACGCCTTGGAAATTAACCCGGAATGTAATGTAAATCACGGCAAAGCCCCCTGCCTCCCGGGAGCCTGCAGCTCCAGCTTGCTGATTCCTGCTAAGCGCTGTGAGGCCCAGGGTTGCGAACCCAGTGGTGAATGCGCCTCTCGGGTTGGCCAGGGATTCAGTCAAGCACCGGGCCGCTGAAGGCTCCCCAAATCCTGGCTCCGCCACACTCACGCAGGAATCTGCGCAACCTCACCAACGGGACTCCTCACCTTCCTTGGGGCTGACAGAGGCAGCCCAGGGAGAGTGAGGAGTGTGCGTGTGTGTGTGCATGCGCGTGCGTGCGTGTGCGTGTTGGGGGGGGGGTGGCCAGACAGAGCGAGCTAGCGCGAGGGGTGAGTGTGTGTGTGTGTGTGTGTGTGTGTGTGTGTGTGTGTGTACATGCGCGCGCGTGCACGCTCACAGCAGCATCTGCTGACAGGCAGCCCTTGCGCTCTCTCCCTGCCTCCCTCCAGGCCGGTCCCCTCCTCCCTGGCTCCTCTCTCTCCCGGCTCCCAGAGCTTTGTCCTCGCAATTACTCCCGCTGAAGGTGGGCGGGGGGCCATCCTTGCTGTAATGAATAGGTATCTTTTTAAAATTCCCTCCTCACCAGACGCTAGCCGCTGCTGCGGGAGGACCCTTGTGCCCGGAAGACAGAGTTGCAAGCTCTCAGGCAGTTCGGGACGCCCCCACGGAAGCCAGAGGGGAAGTTTAGAGGGGGCATCCTTCCTGGAAAGAACGTCAGCCAGGCTGGGCCCGAAGTGCCTTGGCTGAAAATACTGCATTAGACAAAGGTGTGCAAAAATGGACAAGGACGTTTTATCAATTACACTAAAATATTGTAAAGCCATTACCAAAGTGACTTTGGCAAGGGTGGGGATAAATGAATAGAGATTTGTATATGTTTTACGAAGATCTAAATTAATTAAATATTCCCTTCCCATTTATTGAAGTTTCTGGTATAGTTAGGGCCATACAGTATGACTGCTTTATTTGAATTTCATCCTCACTGCAAGAGACAAGTCTATGCTTGCAAAGGCAAACAGAAATACACGCATACAAAGGGATGGCTTGCAGGGCTAAATCTTTAAGCTGTTCTGTACTTCTAAATTGTTGCTGTTATGTACAAATGAATTGTGATGCATTTTGCTCAGGCGTCAGGAAAGTATGGTGCAGTTTTGAGGTATTGCCAATTCACATCACTCTGGTCTTTGCTCGTTAGTCTGTTTCTCCTCTTTCTCTTAGTAGCAATTTCCCCTCTTCAGGAACATAGGAGGGAATTAATGCTGAAGAAAGCATGGTTCACCTCCATGAAAGGACCAGTAGGAGGTGCCCTTAATAAGGCCAAATGTCTAGTTTACTGATAGTGAAATTCCCATTCAGCAGGATGTTTCAAAGACTTTGTTGATTGGTAACAAAGGATTATGGAGACTCGCACAATAGCGCTGGGTATTTTCCCACTTCCTAGATAGAGTCTGAAGCTGCTATAGTTTTTTATGAAATCATTGTGACATAACAAAGGGCATCTCTGAACAGCGTTGGCATAGGATGGGGAGGAGGTGCTGGAGGAGGGTGGTGGCTTTTCAGCTGGCTTTTGTAAGATGCCACCTTCTTCTAATTTGACTTGAGCCACAAGCAGAGGTACTAAGTAGAGTGTTGGGACCTCAGATGAGATGGAAACTTTACATGTTAGATGTTAATGAATACATAACAGATATACATATTAATTTTCCTACGTATGTTTGGATTGCATTGTATTGAAAAAAATTTGTAACAGTTTATATAGTTTGGACATGATGAATTGAGGCTTTGCTGCCTGCAGTATCTACCCCTTCTAATCCCTCAACTATCGCAAGCCAGATGCCCCCGTCAGGGTTGGCCGTTGAGCGGAGCATGGCAGCATGTGAGGGCGCTGGACGGCCCGGGTGTCCACTCTCCTGTGGGTGTAGCAGGATAAATCACCCGCGACCTGTCACAGCATCCGTTTCCCACACAGCAGCAGTTACCCTCTGAGTTATGAAGCATGTGAAGCAATCAGCACATGTGTTGCATGTGAATATATTAGGTTTAGTGCATTTGCTTTAATGCTCTTAAAAGCTGGGCTGGCCTGAGCTGCTGATAGGCATTTTTCTTTGTTTTTCTGGAGAGAGATTTATAACTTCTCAGTGCATATGACTTCCGTTTATTTTCTGGCAAGTTAACCTTTCAACAAACTTCCTTATTGTTTTCATTGAAGAGGAAGAGCTTTAAACCTACCTCAATTCCTGAATGACGCCCTGCTGAAAGTTTCTTCTGGAATACAGGGTATTTGCAGGCTGGAGTATGGTTTTCTCAGAAACGGGAAACCTGACAAGAGATTCGGGGAGGTAACTTTTGGGTGGGAGAGAGGGATATTTTTATAGGTTTCGCTGATGTTTCTGAACTGAATACTCCTTTCCAAGGCAGACTGGGTCCCACGATTGTATTTTAACACAGATATTCTTTGAAGAATGTGCCACCCTAAACTTCGCATGCCAGACTTTCTCCTCATGCTTCTACCAGACAGGGGGACTCTGTTAGAAAAGAGTACAGTAGTTTCTGGCATTTTCTTAAAGTAAGACACAATCATACACATACAAAGAGAAGAGGATTTCTAGCTTCTGTATGCCTCCTTTTTAAATGTGTGGTGTTGGGCTGAATTAAAATAGTGCCAATTACATAAAGTCGCTTCTGGAAAGAACTGTGATTTCACTAGTGAGTGAGCTCTTCTTACCTGGTTACAGATGCCCCACTTCCGGTATATGTAGCCCTTAGCGCCCTCAGGAAAGTGCGCCAAGTAAAGGAATGCATTGTTTTGTTTTGGTGTCTGTTTCCCAGCTACCAGCTCTAATGACCCATGTTTGTGGATTAATCTACCTCATATGGTAATCTTATAGATGAGATATATATGTAAATTTCAGGAAACCTTAGTTTGCTATGTAAAAAGAATCATGACCTACGACCATTGAAAATTTCTTGACTTAAGATAAAAAGTCACTTGGTTCTGGAAACATACTGTAATCCTTAATGTGGATTAACAAATACTACGTGCCTTCACAATTCATAAAATGTAAACGTGGAATCTTCTTTTTTATTCTTGTTTTTTCATTATGCTGCTCCAGAGGAGGATTGAAGAGTCTCATGAATTGTCACAACAGTTGTGCCTTAATGAGTCATAGCCTGGGATCTCACTAGCTCTTTTTTCTTTTCTTTTTTTTTTTTTAATGTTTATTTATTTTTTGAGAGAGAGAAAGAAAGAGTATGATCAGGCTAGGGTCAAAGAGAGAGGGAGACACAGAATCTGAAGCAGGCTCTAGGCTCCAAGCTGACAGCAGAGAGCCCCATGAAGGGCTCGAACTCAGGAGCTGTGAGATTATGACCTGAGCCTAAATCGGACACTTAACTGACTGTGCCACCCAGGCGGCCCACTAGCTCTTGACTGAAACACACTGAATTAAATATCATTGCGCTGCCTGGCCAGTTGCTCTGCCTGCCTCCTGCTAGTGGGCTGCTTGCCTCTCTCCAGCCTGTCTGTAAGAATCAAGGTTCTCGTCTTTCAACGGTAAGGCATCAATACTGCCTCTCTTGATACAACTCAGGAAAGCCTTTGTTACCATGAATCCAGGCCCCTGATCCACAGGCACGGTGCTGAGCATGCTGTATTACACTTTGCAAGGTCATAAGGATTTGCCTTAAAAATGAATTTTTAAATTTTCATGAGTGTTTCTTTTAGTGGAGAGTTAAGCTGTACTCTGAAGACAGCTAAGCAGTGCTCTTACCGAAGGAGACTCTGACTAGTAGCCTCTCAGCCAGTATTATTGAAGTTCTAGAGCTCATCAGCGTTAAGAAGATATAAGAGTGCATCTTAGAAAATAGTAGGTTATGCCAACCGGGGCTTTATTTTTATGCTTATTTTTCAGGAGGCTGTTACTGGGTTGGAATGATACAAATTTCATTTTCTTTAAAGTTACTACTTATCCCAGCTCAAAGCATTTCTTAATGGCATTCTAATATCCGTAGCATAGCACTGACCCAAAGCATTTAAGATGTTTTTCTTCAAAATAAGACCTCAAGTAAAGCACATGTTAAACTTGTCAATAAGACAGGATGAGCAATCCAGACTATTTTCCCTGTAGACCAATTTAAAAAAATGTGTGTGATAAAATTACACATTACATATGCCACGTGGGTAATAGCAAAAAATAAAATGCAAATTATGGTACACCTTTATAATTGCAGCACTCAGGTAAATTATAGCACGATTTAGAACCACACTTTCACCTCCTCTCGTAGTGGATTACTGATTCCTTCTCTTCTATTTCTCTGGTTTAGCACCATATGAACATGCAGAAATAGAGGTGGGCTGATTGATGATCAAAATTACTATAGTGCTCTAAAGTTCTTTAATGAATTTAGCCTACGGTTAGCAAACCAGACCCCCTTCACTCAACTATTTAGCAAGTGTGTTTTCCTTGGTGGTTTGGGAATGCCTGAACTCTGGTGATATGGTTTAGAAATATATAGTAGTGTGTGCAGCTGAGTATTCCTTCTTTTTCCCTATTGATGGTAATTTGCCAATGGTAAGGCTAGTACATGTTGCTTTTTATAAATAGCTCCAAACATCCATATTATCCACAGATTTCATTTCTTGGAGGGAAAGTTCAACCAGAAAACACACAAATCATTCCGTATTTATTGATCATAATTTTAAAGTCTATTATTAGGACCTGACTTGAGTGCGAAAGTTTCTCTTCTCTGCTAAATTCCATGAGCCCAGGGCCTATAACTTACTTCTCATGTTCACGATGTACTTTAGCTCAATTTTACTCATCCACATTCCATGACTTCTTACTTGCTCAGTCATCTAACAGTTTCCAGGGAGGAAGCTTCTTTATATCAGTTGTGACTAAGATGATGGGACTTAACAGGAGTATGTGTTACAATTTGGGCATTTTGCCCTTGTCCTTCGCTCCTCCTTTAAAGATTAGTTCTTGCCACAAGGTTCCTCTTGAGCGTATCTAGGACAAAAGTGTTCCACTGAATTAATCTTTATGATGTGGGCTAATGAAAATACCAACTCATTAGTGCATTTTGACCTAACAGGGCTAATAGTACCAACATTATTATAATATCTAAAATATTCTTCTTTTTAATGCTTTACTTATTTTTAAGTGAGAGAGACAGTGTGAGCAGGGGAGGGTCAGAGAGAGAGGGAGACACAGAATCCAAAGACAGGCTCCAGGTTCTGAGCTAGATGTCAGCACAGAGCCCGACGCAGGGCTCAAACCCACAAACCGCGAGATCATGACCTGAGCCGAAGCCAGACGCTCAACTGACTGAGCCATCCAGGCGCCCCCTAAAATATTCTTAAATATGCTTTTACATTTTTATAAGAGAACTAAAGAGTTAAACAGTTAACATAAATGTAATTTAATCAAGTCAGTTTTCTGAGTAGCAGAAGTTTCTTGTTAAATGCCAACATTTTTAGATTTACTTACGCTTCCATAGTCTTTAACAACTCTTTACTCACTTAGCTGTCTTCTAGGAATGTAGGACAGAATTTAATCTTTCTTTAATGGATCCAACGCATCACTGTGACTCAGTTATTATATCATCTGATATTAGAGCAGTGATTTCTGAAGATATTACATCATACAAGGCTGTTTATTTTTCTGTGAAGTAGCCATGGGCTACTGCCTTTGTTTTCTTCATACTTTTATTCCTGGTTTATAAAATGCATTTTATCCTTTTGCTTGTGTCCACATGGAACTTCTTCCGGTTATAAGACTTCTTCAAAACAGTCCATTTCTTTCCTACTTTTGGTTTGCTAAGAAATAGGAGACTGAGTTTTGTTCCAGTTATATCTAAAGTAAAAGATTCAAAATCAGGATGTGAATCCCTCACTAGAGGAAAAAAGAGCTAGTTGCTTTTAAGTAATGAGTTTGTAACATTTCTGAAGTCCAGTATTACTTTGATTTATGTTTTTCTCTATGCAACATGTTTTTCCCTGTTAAATGAGGGTGCAGACTATGGAACTTTTAGTTATGTTACTAGTTTCATTGTTGCATGGTTTATTACCAACTACACTATACATACAGTGCTTGCTATAATTAGTAATGTCTTGATGATCATGATGACAATAATTAAAATGAAATAACCCATGTACCCACCAGCAATTTTCTTAATATTATGTTAATTAGTTTCTTTCCTTCTTTATATTTTTGATGCACATGTATACATGTGTATACACATGTCATTTTGTTTTGCTTATACTTAATCATTATGAAATAAACATGTATGTATTCTCTGATTTGCATTTTTGCTAAACATTAAATACTTGAGATTCATATGAGGGTGCATATTGCTGTATTTCAGTCACTTTCTTTGCCTTATAATATTTCATAATATTAATCATACTTTATCTAATTTACCATTGATGGACTTTTGAGAAGTACTTGATTATTGCTTTCTTGTACATGTTTTCAGGAACAAATGTGCCATCATGCTGAGGGTGCATATATAAGAGGAGGTAGAAAAGACATCTAAGTCATAGAAAGGATATCTTTACTTTTGGGAGGCAGTGACAAGTTTCATCTATTGAAACTCCCACTGGGATGTGGGATGATAGGAAAGTCCCTTTTGCTCCATGTCTCCATCCATATTTGGTACTGTCATTGTTTAATTTGCCCTCATCTGGCGGATGTGAATTAGTATTTCACTGGTTTTAGTTTACGTTTCCCTGATTAATAATAAGATGAGCATTTCCCTCCATAAATTTAGTGGCCATTTATGATTTGAGCAAGATAATTCTATGATTACATTTCTCCAGAACTGAGCAACCATTTGCTTTGAAGGTATCAATATTGTCAGTAGTTACTCTGCTTTTCCTACTAAGTAACCTTCTGCATTAGGTATAGATGTTATCAGGAGCCTAAGTTTTAGAAGGTTGTTGCCTGATACTGTATCATGCTTATTTTAGCACAGACTTTCCTTAAACACCTTGCAAATAGAACACAAATCCTAGCCACTGTAGAATTATTGGTTATCTAGAGCAACTCTTGCCTTGTCAATATCCTGTTTATTATGTCTTTGTAGCATATCACTTACAAGGAGGCATGATCCTGGGATGCCAGGCTTAATTTGATGACCAATCCCCTGAATATCAGGAAACTTAAAGGCAACTGAATTGCATAGTTACAAGAAACAGATACAAAGTCCAAGGTAAAATCCTTGGTCTGACCATTTGAACTTGGATATGTTTCCAGTAGGGTCAAATACATAGGCCCAGGATCATTGTTACATATGTGACTGTGGCTTTCAAACAACATCCATGCTTGTGCACCTCCCAGTTTTTGTTTGGGTTCATAATTGTTTCACTCATTCCCATGGAACAGTTAATAAAGGGCCCTGGATGAAATGAAGCAGCAGATACACTAGCAGCCGCTTTGCTGGTGTGTTGCCTCTTTGTTGACTCATTAGAGACATGCACGAAGGCTGAGACATCTGAGCAGACCCTCTGAACCCAGAGTTCCCAATCTATTGTTGCCACTTCTTTTCTCAGCCTCATGGGATCCCAGAAGAATATAAATTAGAAAATCTGCAAAGCTTTCCCTTTCATGTCTAATGTCTGGGCGAGGCTGTTCCCTGCAGGACAATTTCTAGTTATTTTTTCTCTCTGGTTTGAGACATCTCCAGGGATGATCTGCTCCCTGTGTCCCTTGGGAAACTTTTCAGCAGCATGTCAGTTCTTACTGTTAAAAATTTATTTTGCTCTTCATCCTAGATAATCCTGTTCTAAATGTCCTTCCCATTGTTCCTGTCACCCAGCTCCCATGTCCCTGTTTCTCCTTGTCAGTGGTGCTCTGTCCTGCCTCTTCCATGGGGAGACCTGTTAGGTGGTTCTAGCCTCAAGTAATTCTTGCTTTTCCTCCTTAGTCTTTACTCAGCCAGACTATAAAATACTTCATTTATTTAATCTTTCTTCCTACCCCTCCAGAAGCTTAATCATGCCTATTTTTCTTACCTGAACTCCCTCTAATTTGTTTATATCTTCCTGGTAATAGAGGGCCCCCAATTTAATGTGCTCTTCTAAGTAGGGCTCTCCCGAATCATATATTAGAAAGTATAGATTTAGCATAGTCTTTTACTTATTGTATAAACATTCTACGGATACGCATTTGTCTCCCTTCAAAATTGTGTTGTCATTTTTCAGATGGGACTGTCGGTGCCTAACAAAATCATGGAGGTATCGTAAGGACCAAATAAGATCAAGAAGTTGATTTGAGGGGCATCTGGGTGGCTCAGTTGGTTAAGCGTCCGACTCTTGATTTCGGCTCAGGTCATCATGTCCCAGTTCACAAGTTTGAGCCCTGCACTGGGCTCCATGCAGACAGCGCAGAGCCTGCCTGGGATTCTCTCTCTCCTCTCTCTCTGCCCCTCCCTCCCACTCTGCCTCAAAATAAATAAGTTAACTTTAAAAATAAAAGAAGTTGATTTGAGATAATAGTTTCTAAGCATTTGCTGTGGCTTACATAGATTAACTGGAAATCTTAAATGTATTTCTGTCCTGCAAGGGTTTTATCGTCAAATGAGTGTGATAGGCACAGACATAGCTAAACACTGTACAAAGCAGAATAAAGTGCTCATTAAAAAAAAGAAGCACCAGCAATGTGGAGCAGACTCTGAGAAATATTAACTGCAATGTTTATGCATTTTATCATTAATATATTAATATTAGCCAAATGGGCTGACAGAGCCAATTCACTCATCTTTGTATTTTTAGGTTGGTAAGAACAAAACAAAACCAAAGTAAAAAGGAGGGAGGAGTTGTCAGTCACATTTACACTAACCTATAGGTATGCTAAGAATGAAGATATCAGAGGTATTCCTGGTAGATCAGACAGCCTATTGCTATAAATAAATCCTCAGGCTTCCATGACCTTCTCCTCCTTTATTTATTGAGTGTATTATGCCTGGCACGGTGCTAAGGCAATGATGGAGTTTTGAGCCTAATGAATGGAAATGCTAATCAAATAAATATATTAATCCATAATTGCAAATGAGGTAGAGCTTTGGGGAAAAAAAAGTTTTGTAGGTGAATGACTCAGTCTGTATATCATAGAAGCCTTCCCTCAGAAAACTGTATTTGACACCTGCAGAATGAGTTAGCTTAGTCAATGAGGAGACATTTGAGAAGGGTGGGGAGGAGAGTGCTAGGTGAGAAAAGTGAGTGCAAAGACCCTGTGGTGGGAGGAAGCATAGTGAATTCCAGGGAGATCAGTGTATCTGGGGCCAGGAGAACTAAACATTTCGTGGCGTAACTGAGGCTGGAGGATGCTTTTAGATCTTCTCTCTCATACTCAGTATATTGGTTGAATCTATTGAAACGAGTTCACAAGACCTTTTTCTAATCTCAGCATGATCCTATAAAAATGTAACCAAATTACATAGGCAATCTTTGCCCTGATTTTCTTATTAATTTTCAAATAAGAGTTTATGAACCTATCCTATATGTCTAGAAACACCTTATGGGGATGTGTGGATATAAGTAATGAAATAAAGGAAAGAAACTCTGAAAAGTATAAAAGACTAGCAAATGTAAATGACTATCAATAAACCTGTGTCACTGGCTACTTTCACTTGGAAAGCTGTGACTGTACAGAGGGAAACAGAAGTTTACCTGACTGTGCAAGTAAGATTGGCCTGAGGACACTTCTTTCACTGCGGTCTCCTTTCAATTATGTGCCTCAGCACTCTTGGTGAATTCAAAAGAAGAACAGAACCTACGATTTTTTCAGATTTTTTTCCCTGTATGCTCCTTTTGTATACATTTTCTCTCCATTATTATTTCTTAAAATCATGGATATGTGTTCTCTTGGCTTTTTTTATTGACATTTATTTATTTTTGAAAAACCGAGTGCAAGTGGGCAAAGAGCAGAGAGAGAGGGAGACATAGAATCTGGAACAGGCTGCGAGCTGCCCACACAAAGTCTGACACAGGGTTCAGACTCACAGACTGTGAGATCATGAAGGAGCCGAAGTCGGACGCCTAACCAACCCAGGCGCTCTGACTGTTCTCTTAACGTACAGTTGCAGCTCATGTACATGTGACTGAGCTTGCAACATTTCCTCTACTCCTGCAAGTTGCAAGAAAGTCCCTGCACAGTCCTGTGTATGGCTTTGGTCATGATGAGAGGTGGTGCAACGCAGGGAGAAAAGCATGCTGGTAAGTGGACTCGACCTTGACTTCCCCTTCTGTGAAATGGAGACAAAAGCAACCTCTCTTTTCCAACTCTAAATTGGACCTAACAGTTAGACAAAAAAGGTAACTAGTGTAATCCCAACAATAGGTATTCTTCAAATGCTATTTTAGATGCAATCTTCAGATGGACTAGATTTATGCTGGGATTGTCTTTATAAATAGAAAATTTCACAGGCAGGTCACCCTAGAACCCACCTCAATTTTATTGTTGTAGTTGAATATTTTAAAGACTTAGAAATAAAATAAGATACACTCTCCACAGCAGTTTTGAAATCCAGCCCATGCTTTGTTTAGTGGGCCAGGGTTTAGCAGGCCGTGGTCCATGCCTTTGCAGCAGTTAGAGGCTAACGGGTTCCACTGAGTTAGACTTGACACAGTACAGAACTTCTCAGATCTGGTGCCATGTTATCACTTTGTGCGGATTCCTCATCCAAATTAACCTCCTCCATTAATTCTCTCCAATAACCACATCCATTTCCTGCAGACGCATTGATTCTGGCATCCACGTTGCAGGAAGACTGGGAAGTTAGTGTGTGCTTGGTTAATGTGTTGTGCTAGGTATAATTTGTCCCAGAGGTCCTCTTTCTGGAAGAGAGCCTCTCACCTTGGCTGCATTATCAATGCCCAGCCCTATGTCTTACCAATTAACTTAGACTCTCTGAGATGAGACCTAACATATAAGTAGTTATTAAATTGCAGGTGATTCCAAAGTGCAGCCAAGTTTGAGAAACAATGTCCTTGGGCCTCACTCTTCCAAGTGTGATCTGTAGACCAACAGCAATGCCTGAAGGCTTTTTAAAGAAATGCAGAAACTTAGGCCACACCTAGACTTAGAAATTAGAATTTCTGGTGACTGAGAAACCCTGTCCTAGGATACTGAAAACACACTGAGCAAAGTACTCTTACTCTATTTCTTCATAAAAATCTAGTCAATGGGGAAAACGTTCCAGCCAGGCGGGTGAGTGTAGCTTGAAGCCTCTTTGGAGGGCTTTAACATCCGGAGCTGGTCTTACATGGCAAATGATGCCAACATCAAAGTCTTCCGGTTTGTGGTTCGGTGGCTAATATATTTCTCGGAGGCCGTGACATATTTCATTTTCCTTGAGATGAAAAGCCTTTGAAAATGTTCTTTAGGTGTTCCATCTGCCTTTCACCTTCTTTTCTCATCAGTGCTCAAGAAGAAGGCACATTTTAAAAGGGTCTGCTGGTTTTCAGTCCATGCTTCCACCCCCACCCCCGTCCCCTTTTCCTCCTTCAAAATACTTAGGCCCAGGGAAAAGCCAGGCACTTGAAAGGGACACAGGGGCCCTGGGTCCTTCTTCACCCTCCCTCCTCTGCCTCTCAAGTCCGATGCTAGAAACACATATGTGCTCAAAGTAAGGCTGTGAGGGGCGACCCCACGATGAACCTCGCCTTGTGATTGGGAACTGTCTTCAGGCCATGAAACAGCCCAAGTGCTCATTTCCCTGGGCTGATGTGGCAGGGGAAGGAGGGCATAACTGAGGTTTTTGAAGAGCAAAGCTTTACAGCCAGAAAGCCCTGTGCGAGGTTTTGAAGCTCTTGCTCTGCGTTGCTGGCAGACAGAGGCGCTTTAACTGGCCTGCTCCAGATCACACTGCGCAAGAAGAGAACGTGGGGGCTCAGCTGTGCCGGTTAGATCAATCCGAATGAAAATCACTAGTGTTCCTCCTGGTAAGAGAAGTTTCTGCTTAGCTCGTGAACTGTAGGCCCTTTTCTGGTCCCTGTAGAAAATGAGTAGGGCTTTGTGAAAGGTTATGTAAGGCTGCTGGCTCTTTTCGCCCCTAGAGTAAAATTCTATTCAGAGAGGGGTGACACAGCCTTTCGTGGGGGGGGGGGATTGTAATTCCTACCCTATAGCTTAGAAGAGATCATTTAATCAGGTTTTGCGTAAGAATTAAAGGAAGAGAGGAAGAACGAGACTGCAGGCAGTGAGAGCAGAGAGAGTGGGGCATCCGGAAAGAAACAGGACTCTGAGAGTGCATCACAGCCCTGGTCCTGGTGGCTGCAGCATTTATATGGTGCCACCTGTTCCCGCGCCTCTGGGACTGAGCCGTTTCCCAGGAAACAGGACTTGTAGTATTAACAAGAAGACTGGCCTGGGTTAACCGGAACGGTGGGTCACCCTAAATTAGGCAACTGAGGTGGGGATGGGAGTGGGGGGAATTTTTAAGGGCTTTCAGCAGTGCAGTGGTGTTTTCGACAACACATGGTCAGCCAGAAGGAGGAAGAATTAGGGGGTGGCAGCAAGGCGTATGAAGGGGAGCTGTCCCAGCAGCCCAAGGATGGGTGACCATTTGGAGGTTTAGAAATGACTTGTATGCTTGGCCATCATGTTTGGCTCATCCAGTCCTTACCTTCTAACTATGCTAAGGTCAAACTTGAGGTCCCAAACTGAACATGTGTCTGTTTTATTTTCTTTTGGCCAACTACTTGGGGGTGGGAGGGACAAAAACAGACCAATAAACAAAAACAACTTGTCAGAAACAGCTTATTTTCAACATCAGGGTATGTTTTGGAGATAGTAGGAGGATGTGTTTGTTGGAGAGGTGATGTCTGAGACTTTTGTGCCTCATTGCGCTGGGTGCATATTAATCATTTAATAAATACCTAGTAATGAATCGATTTCCATATAATGGTTATTCTCAAGTTTGTATGGAATCTGAAGTTATTCTTGTGCAAAAGCCAAACAAAGTTTAGCTAAGGATATGTTAAATTTCAGAGTACTCTCCTTTTAACTACAGAAAAATTTCTTTCCCTCTCTCCTTTTTGCTTGATTTTTTTCTTTACATGACACTATTTCTAATTTGATTGGCAACATTATAGTCTTGTGAAAAAATCTAAAATCAAAGAAATCTTGCAAATATTAAAATGCCGATATGTGGTATGATGTGGTGTAAGGAGTCTGTAAATTTTGCTCTCATTAAGCTCTGTTACTAATCCAGTTAGGGCATTTTTCAACTCACATGTATCAACCTGGAACACAATAAAATAGGTAAATAATTATTTCCTATATAATTCTACCAGAGATAGACTCTGTGTTTTCCCTAGAAGAATTAATCCTGAGGATTGGGAGGAGTCACAGAAGTAAAATGCAATTTTGTAGAAGTCAGTGGCAGCCAGGAGAAGATGATGGAGTTAAGAGAGTGCCCCTGAGTGAAAAGGTCAAGACTTTGTGTGTTTCAGTGCATCAGTCAAGCAGGAAAGGACCTCAGCAGTTGGTTAAGATGATCCTCTCATTATACTGATGATCAAGCAGAGTTCCAGAGAAGCTAACCAAGTCCCCAAATTACAAATCTATGAATGAGCACATGGGACTGAAGCTTGGCTCTGCCAAGATTTAACTCCTTGACTCTCATATTTCAGTCCTCATCCTTAAAATTGGGAAAACCATTGCTGTATGGGTTAATGGTTTTATTTTATTTTATTTTTTATTATTTTTAATTAAGTTTTTATTTTAATTCCAGTACAGTTAACTTATAATCTTGTATTAGTTTCAGGTGTACAATATAGTGATTCAACAATTCTATGCTGTGTGGGTTAATGTTTTTAAAGGACTAGCACAACTCTTGACACTAGTGAGCACTAAGTTATTTCTGTGTGTATGCATTCAATCAGCAGATGTTTATTGAGATCATGCTTGGTTTACCACATTTGATGGCTCCTACAGTAGATGTAAAAAGCATGTAACACACCGCCACTGTTGTTATAAAGTTAACGGAACGCTTGAGGAAGTAAAACATCGGCAGTTTTAAATATGATAAAAACGATAAGAAAGAGCAGGTCACAAGATAGCATACTATTAAGAACCAAATGAGTGAGGAGTGCAGATAGAGTACAGGAAGAGGAATGCGTTAGAAAGACTTCATGAATGAAGAGCAGTTGAGCCTGGTAGACACGCTGATTAGAAAAAAAGAAACGGCTTTTCTTTGTGGGCACTGCTGTTTACATGTTCAGGCTCTAGGTGAAAAGCGGAAGGATGGTGAGCACTTTACTTCCAAGAACCAGCCATTCTCTTCCCTCAGGCCCTGGTTCTCATCATCAGCATTGGCTCCTTTGTTCTGTAGCCTCTTTCAGAATGAATTTATGATAGTGAAAAAAGGGAGAAGAAAGTGACAAGGTCACCTGAGGAGTATATTTGGCAGCATAAATAATGTAAATTTATCATGAAGAGGTTTTGCCTGCAAGGCTTTACCTGGTAATTTTAGGGAGGTCTCAGAAGGACAGATTGCTCAGGAGAGGACACATGCCATCACACACCACGTTTTGAACTCTGAGATCTAGTAGCTGAGAAAGCATATTTAGGCCCTTGAACTGATGGAATAAGCGTGTGCTGGAAATGAGTGTTTCCATCCTTTTCTTTTTAGCACAGCTTTAAGATGTATAGAAAGCTTTCCCTCAGGATGCCCAAATCCTTTATTACTAATACATGAAGGGTGTGAGCTAGCCCATAAAAGGTTTTCTGTACATCTTACAGCCAGAGGGGAAGTAACCCAGCTCAGAATTTTCAGCTTAAATAGTTCTTCTTTTGTTCCTTGTACCAAAATACTCAGTCATATAAGGTTATGGTAATTAATAATTGATCAATGCTGATATGTCATTTTATGTTTGTCTGATACTTAAATTTCCCAGTGACTTTCATATCCATTGTCTAAATTCATCTCCCACTACCTCTAAAAAGTAGGCAGAATACTTAGCACATGTTTTGTGAGTGGGGTAATGAAGATTGGTGGTCAGTTATTTGTTTAATATCACAAATATTCTCGGTTCTGTACAAGAAACCCAAGTCTTTTGATTGAATCCATTACTCACTAGTATGTAACTGACACCTTGCAAAAGGAAGAGCAAAGCAAAAACAAAAAAGCAAGGCATCCCACTTTTTTTTTCCCTCAAAGTGCATGTACTTAAAAAAAGATATCTAGTACCAAAACCTTAGTTTTCAATAGCTTCTCCAATAAAAGGAACAAGAGTCCCATGGAGAAATGGCAGATTCTGGGACTTAGCCTGGACATAGATAAGTCTGAGGCATCTACTAGTGCCAGAAAGTAAGGAAGTTCTTTAAGAGAAATGCAAAACCTACAATGATAGAAAAGGTCCAAGGGACACAGGAGCTAACTGCAAGGTCTCAATAGCCAATGCTGGAGCAATTTTTCTTTCTAAAGATTTTATTTCTAAGTAATCATTACACCCAACATGAGACTTGAACCTTCATCCCTGAGATCAAGAGTCCCATGTTCTACTGACTGAGGCAGCCAAAAGCCCCTGGCTAATGTTGGAGCAAATTGAGCAACACAGTAAATAAAGTAATTTAGGATTATCACCCCCAATACAAAATAAACATCCATGAGTCCATATTGCCATAAATAAATGATTGAATGAATACATGGGAGAGAGTAAGCAAATCTATACAGAAGAAGTCCACATAATTCATATAGACAATTCACCCTCTAGGAGGTAGAGAATAACCCCCACTCTTTTCAGCATGGGCTGTGCACAGTGACTTCTTCCAAAGAGTACAGTATGTTTATAAGGGGGTGGAAGGCAGAAATTTTACAGAGGAGAAATCTGACAAACACAATGTCAGCCAGATGCTCAGGGTCATCATCAGTAATGTTAAATCATGTTGATAGTCTCTGGTATGATGTAATGACAATGACACTTCATCTCTGTGATCTTTTTCTCCCCCAAACCCATAACCCCATTCTAGTCTTGAGAAAAACAGCAGACAAACTCTAACTGAGGGGCACTCTACAAAATACCTGACCATTACTCTTCAAAATTATCAAGGCCATAAAAAATAAGGACTGTTGGGGCACCTAAGTGGCTCATTTAGTTAAGTGTGCAACTTCGTGCAACTTCGGCTCAGGTCATGATCTCAGGGTTCATGAGTTCAAGCCCCCCGTCAGGCTCTGGAGCCTGCTTCAGAGTCTGTGTCTCCCTCTCTCTCTGCTCCTTCCCAGCTCACGCTTTGTCTCTCTCTCAAAAAAAAAAAAAAAAAAAACACCTTTTTTTTTTTTTCAAAAAAAAAACTTTTTTTTCTGGAAAAAAAAAATTTTTTTTAATAAAGACAGTCTGAGAAACTGTCAGTGCCAAGAGAAGCCTAAGGAGATGTGATGATGAAATGTAATATGCTGTTTTATGTGGGATCCTGGAACAGAAAATGACTTTAGGTAGAAGCTCAAGACATCTAAATAAAGTATGGAGTTCAGCTAATAATAATACATCAGTATTCATTAATTTTGATAACTGCCATATCAATATTTTATCAGTAATAGGGGAAATTTAGTGTGGGACATATGAGAACTTTCTATACTATCTGCACAATACTCCTATCAATCTTAAACCATTCCAAAATGGTTTAATGTCAAAAAATTAATATTGTGTTTTTAAGAATGGAGTGTAAGGCAGAGTATTTAAGCCTGCTAGACTTGTTTCTTCCTCTTTAAAATAATTTCACTCTTGTAAGGTTTTTCTGAGAGTTAGAGATGATGTTTGCAGAGCCCTTAAAATCTCTGTGTACTTCTCAAGGTGTAGTGGCGTGACCACTACTCGTATGCGTCTTAAAATGTGAATGTATCAGCTCCACCCCCGCCCCCGACCCAGAGTCGCAGGGCAGCCCAGTGGAGATGTAGGGAATAACATTTTTGGCCTACCTTCTATGTGATTCTTAGGTACACTTCAGTTTGACAACCACTGTACTTTGCTGTACATTTTTCCTAAAGATCGATCATGATAGTTCTCTGTGGAGCCAGTCTTTGAATTCAGGATATGATTTTGAGTCAGGTGGACTTGAGTTTAGGTCCTAGCCCTAGAACTTTCCAAGTGGGAGAGCTAGAACAAGACACACTCTCCCTGCTCTAGTGAAAGCAGGTTAAGGAGGACGAGAAGGAAATGAGAAGAAAATTGAGTCCATAATGACTTCCTTGAGCAGCAAAACCATGTTGGGAAAGTTCTCTTCTTGATTTCTTGTTAATGTAAGGAATTAATCCTCTATTTGGTTCTAACCCATTGTAATGAGGCTTCTGCTGTGTTGCAGCTACTCTCTGCTCTCATATTGAGTTACTCCTTACAAGGAAACAATAAAGAACTAATATTATGTCTTTTTACAGGTGGCAAAATGGAGACACCAAGAAGTTGGCTAATTTTTCCATGGTTCCATGCTAGTAAATTGCAGACTTACGATGCAAATCTGCTTCAAAACGCATGCTCTCAAATCCGTGCTGTAATTCCTAGATAAACAGTAGATGCTATTATTATTTTTATTATTGTTGTTATTTTATAAGAGTCACCTTTTCTTCCAAATGGGCAATGTTTCCTATAAGCCGTTTATTATTTAGACACTTTTAGATTATTGAGTATCTAAATAAAAACTCAATTTTCTGTTAATCGGTTTCAAATGTCACAGTTTTCACTAACAAGTTATAAGACAGCTTCATGCACTTTAATTTCCTCTGGAAAGAAATTCACCGCCACCTTATAAAAGACTAACATTCAGACTACAGCTTTGGAATGCTAATGGCCTACCTTAACAACCAGGCTAAGCTCTGTAAGTCACATGTGTGTTGTGATTTCTCTCCCATTGTAGTGTAAGGAAATTTCACATAGTTTTGATATATCGTGTAAATTAGGCCAACAGAGTGCTGTGCTATGTCTTCATTAAAATAGGAGACGGTAATAATGCAACCATGTAGCGTGGTCTTGCAGCCTTTGAGTTATGAACATTCAATAGCATCTCCTTACTTGTGCTTAAGTTGGCATTTGTGAGCCACATATAATCAATTAATCAATAACCCAATTTTCTGTTAAAGAGATGGCGCATCATTTTTTTTTTTTTTTTACAAAATCAGGGACCATTGTATGATTTTATGAAAAGAGCTGTGTCAGCAAGGAAACTTATTTGAAAAACATTGAAAGCCTTTATTTGGGGATGATGATTTTGCTTAACTAAGCCAAAAGTGAAATTGGATGCAAATGTTCAGTTCCTGAACCATTTTATTATTTTGCAATTGCTAGAAAGCAAAGTACCAATTTGGGATTGCTGGTAAGAATGCATTGTTTTTACTCATGATTAGATATGGGTAAGTGGCTTCATTTATGAAATGCACAGTGAAAACAAAGTAATTTGAAAACTTTAAAGGTAAAAGCTGAGGGATTATATCCTATTTATTAAAAACTTTGAAGTGTATACACAGCCACCTAACTTGTCTCACGTACAGTCAAAGCAGCATAACGTGAAGCTTCCAGAATGATAGAGCTGACAGCCATGCAGAGATGAATGCCTGGCCTTCTCAAAGCCTTATGTACATTTATATCCTGATTTTTTTATAATTTCTGACTAAAAAGCTATATCTGCTCATTGTGATAATTCTGTTATTATAGAAATGTATGAGTTAGATAAACTTCCCCATAACTCCATCCCTCCAGACTAAGCCACTGGTCGCTGGTTGTGCTCAGTCCTTTGGATCTCTTTTTCTACCTGTCGTATAATTACTCTGAGAACTGGAGAAAGAGATGTGTCTTTTTGCCTTCCCTTAAAATACTGAGCTCTGTTTATTTTTTTAAACCCATTAAGCAGATAGATAGATATTAAAGCAACAACAAAACAAAAACCTCAAACATTGGCTTTCTTCATTGAGAGGACATGCTCAAGATGAAAATTGTCTTCACTAGACATTTGCATTCCAAGACGGTCAAGTACTGGGCATCCCTGTCTTCTTCTCCTTTCCATATGCGAGGAAATAAGTTAGCCCCCAGTGCTCAGAGCTAGCCGACTAGCCTGTGACACCTTGGCTCTCAAACAGTGGCCTGTGCTCCAGCAGCATTAGCATCATGTGGGAGCTTATGTGAAATGCAGAAACTCAGGCTTCAGCCTTATCTGCTCACTTAGGATCTACATTTTAACAAATTTTCTCAGTGATGTGTGTGCAAGTCAAAGTTTGAGAAGTACCATTCTGATTCTAGTATGCTTCCTACTCAAACCTCTATCATGTTCTAAGAGCTGGGGTTGCTCACAAATTGGCAGTGTGTCACCATGACTGCTTCATGTGACTTCCAGACTTACTCCACAGGACTGCATCTTTGCTTATCAAATAGTGTCAAGGTCAGGATAAGTATCTCAGGGCATCTGTTCTCTTCATGAGGCCCCTCCATGTGTTCCTCACCTATACCTTTCAAGTCCCAAGGCAGCCATGCCCACAGTGGTTTGAAGAATTATGGTTCTTTTTCTAATATTTTTTACTAGTCATGTACAGTGTGGTGTCATTTTGCTAATGCATATAAAGGCTCACCACAATGAAACTGTTAGCTGTGTGAAGAAAAAGACCAGAAGTATTTTTTTCTTTGTTTCAGTCTCCCAGTTAGTGCTTGATTTTAGTAATGATGATGTAATAGCGCAGAAAACACCGAAGAAAGGATTCATGCTCTTACCTTGAAATGTAGGTTGGTTTTTTCTGCTATGATAACTTCCCAGGAAGACTGTGCATTAAGCCAAAGATTCTAACACCTCTCTGCAGGCAGGAGAACAAAGGCATTGCCGGTTTTCTCTTTATTTCCTCTCAGGACCAGGGTACCATTAAGCCTTCCTTTCTCTTTGATTTTTGTCAAACAGACATTCAAATATCAGAGAATTCTTCACTTAATGGGTAGGAATTAATCACCCTTTTCTTTGGCACCTTATCTCTGTCTTGTTAGAAAGTAGCATCCAAGGGGCCAATCAGAATGAAACTGAAGACATCAAATTTAAATATTACTGGATGGTGAAATGGTAAAGAGAAATAAGAAGTGGTAAAAGGAAATCTTCATTAGCTTGAACTTCAACATATTCTCCTTATTCAAATCACTGTTTCGCTTGGTTCACTAAGTTATCATTGCCAGTTCAGCATTTAAACGGATTAGCTGATGACACATTTTATCTGGGGCATTATAAATGCAGTAACTTTGAATGATGAGTCACCCACTGCTTGAGAAATGGGATTTTCAGTTGGAACTTAGATCTCTACTGTTCTAGCAGTCTTGAGGATTTTTCTTGTTGTCTTTTTTTTGTTTTTGTCTGTCTGTTTTGTAGTAAAATCAGTGGGAAACATCAAGTTCATGAATTTTTTCCTCTGGTTTATGGCAGAAATATTGGGGAGGAGTGGAAATGTTATCTCTCCTCTGTCATACCACTAACTTGACCTGTAAAGATGATGAATATCAAAGAGTAAAACTAGAAGGCACCGAATTTTCTTTTTAAGGAATCAAAGTTGAGTTTGTTATAAATAATGCGTTTAGGGATATTTTTCATAGACTTGTCCATCCCTTAAATGTTTCAGGCCTTGAATTACTCTATGCCTTAGATGTGTGATTTGACTACTCTATGATATCATTGCTTTCTTTCCAGGAACAATGTTATTAAACTCTTGAGTGAATGAAGAAACATGCCCATGGCTGTGTATGGCATTTTGATTTTGAAAGCCTTCTCCTACTTTAAGCTAATCTGTTTTTGGATGGAAAGGTCAAGGAATATCTCAAAATCTGGACTGTTAGACCCAGCCTCTGAGATTCTTTCTTCAAATATGGCAGCCCTATTTGTACAAGCTTGGCCATTCCCATGGATGGGTAAATGATGGTTTTTAGTTATGTTAGCTCCATTTATCCAGTCATTTCTGCTTTCCACAGATTGTTTGAGGGTTATGTTTCCTACCAGGAGCTAGAGTGTCATTGCTTTTGATAACTGGTCAATTTCTTCCTTGAAGTTATGTCAAGATCTTCCATAGCACATCCCTTTATCCCCTAATTGTAAGCATTGGTTGGTTATCTGGTTTAAAAGAAGATCATGGGCAATGGTAGGAAGGGTTCAATTTTATAATGAGCTTTCATAAATTGCTAAAGAGAGGCTAGGGAGAGGACAATTGAATTCCATAATGGTTTTTATGTTTAGCCTATAGTTTTTATGGTTTTCTCTTAACATATAAAAACTAGAAGTCTGTTTTGGGTGTGTGTTAATCTTTCCAACTAAGAGTATCAGAAGAAAGGAATATGAAATATAGTAATGTTATTAAATACTAAAGAAGAAAAGCAAAATCTTTCCTTATGTTCTTTGGTGTGAGCAAGGGGAATGGGAACAGGATAAAACAAAAGTCTTGGGGTGCCTGGGTGGCTCAGTTGGTTAAGCATCCAGCTTCGGCTCAGGTCATGATCTCATGGTTCATGGACTTGAGCCCCGCGTTGGTCTCTGTGCTGACAGCTAGCTCAGAGCCTGGAGCCTGTTTCAGATTTGGTGTCTCCCTTTCTTTCTGACCCTCCCCTGCTCATGCTATCTCTCTCTGTCTTTCAAAAATAAATAAAAAAAAGAAAAACAAAAAAAAATGCACAAAAAACCAAAAAAGTCTTTTTTTTTTTTTTAGGCTTCTACAGTAAAACAAAACAAACAAACAACCATATTTACTTAGGCTGCTTTATAGATGCCTTTCTAGGGATTTATTTTGCTTGTTTACAGTCTAATAGGAGACACAGAACTCATCATGGAGTCTGTATTCAGACCAGTTTCAGCTCAGACCAATTAACAAAATTATGCAATCAATTGGTTCTATTTCTATTTGTGGGACTCTTACATTTTGAAATGAGAACACGGAAGCAGCAATGAGGTTCCCAAGGACACCCTTCAAAATCCCTCATTCTCCTTTCTCTTATACTGCACAGTCTATGAAGAATATATCACATCTTCCTTCCTTGAAAGATTCTTGACAATTATTATTTTTTGGATACAAAACCTCCCCTGCCCATCACTTCACATTAAGTTTTCTTTGACTAAGAAGACTGTCACTGGGGATATTTGTCAGGCAAAGATGCAATTCCCAGGAAATTATAGAGGCAGGAGATGAGATAGACTTTCAAAAAGGGCATAGAGCAGAAGCAAGAGAATTAGATTCTCTTGGGAGATTAAACAAATTATTTAAACCCATTGTTGGTATTCATCCACTAGGTACCAGTGTGGATGTTCAGGTTTAAAATACCAAAATATTTCTTTACTAATTGGTAAATATTTGCTGCCCAGGGCCTCCCAATATGTCCTATGTCATTCATTCTGATCGGCCACTGACTATGCCAATCACTCCCCAAAGTCTCACTTCTGAGATACCAACATTGGCTTTTTTTCCATGACATTGGAAGGCCAAATGCACCCTCAGCAGGTCCTGGTGAGGTCACCTTCACACCCTCTAGTCTGCCAGCTAGATTGGCCAATATGACTCCCTCATCTGGTGGCCTGCAGCAACCCCAGGCTCTCCTATATTCTGGCTTCTTGAAATTGTGACCTCTGAGCAAGTTGGTGTTCCCTTAATCACTGTCCCATAGATGTCAGTGATAACTTCGGCTCTGAGAGTAGGTGACACTGGCCAGAGGGCTGAGTCTCTACTCTATTGATTATTATTTTTAAATATCATCCATGCTTCATTGCTGCTGTTTTTTGGAAAAAACACTAATCACCCTTGTGGCCTAAAGGGCCTTCAAAGAATAAGTTACCTAACATGGAATGATTGGTTTTATGATTTCTTTATTGATTTTTTAAACTCTTATTGTTTCTATCTTATTTACCAAAGTAATTGTGTTCAATGTAGAAAGCTTTAAACAAGCTACATAGAAAAAAATATATAGATACAAATTGTTCATTATTACATGACCTAGAGAATTATGGTTAAAACTTTGATATATATCTAATAGTAAATAAATCATATATACCTGTATAAGTTTTAAAAAATTTAACAAACTATTGTGAACACAGATCAAGATTTGTAAGAATTGAGTGGGAACTTTAAAGTGAACTAGTTTAGCCTCCTGGTCAAGGGGAAAAAGTCCTTTATATAACATTTTTCTCAAGTCTTCCCACTTGTTGCTTGATATCTCCAGTGACAGGGACCCACAGCCTTGTTCTAACTCTCCCTTCACTTTTGATGATTAATTATTTCAGAAAGCTCTGTTTTACTCTTGATCAAAACTCTCTAGAGGCGCCTGGGTGGCTCAGTTGGTTAAGCAGCTGACTTCAGCTCACGTCATGATCTCATAGTTCGTGGGTTCGAACTCCACATCAGGCTCTGTGCTGATGGCTCAGAGCCTGGAACCTGCTTCTGATTCTGTGTCTCCCTCTCTCTCTGACCCTCCCTGCTCACACTGTCCCTCTCTCTCTCAAAAATAAACTAACATTAAAAAAAAACCTCTTTATATCTTTTACCCCTGATCCTGTTTTGCCCCCCTTAGCATGCATAGGGGGTAGAAATGGCAGAGAAAGGCAGGCTTCAATGGCAGTAGACGTTGTCTGAGCCTAAGCGGAGGCAAATAGCCTGTTGAGCAATAACACCATGCAGTGAGATTGCTTGAGTGTTTTGGTGGTCCTTTTAACCTGGTGTGCCCACGTTCTGTTTTCTACAGAGATTTAGGGGCTTACGCCTTAGGTCTTTTATGTCAAACTGGAAAACTTTAGAGGTGTTGAAAGTTCAGAAGAAAAAAAGAAAGCATATTTACCGTTCCCATGTGTTTTGCATGTGCATTTGTGTTTTGTTTCTTTTTTTTTTTTTTTTTTTTTTTGGCTGGACAAGTGCATTTTAGAAAACAAAAATGAGGGTCCTGGGTGGCTCAGTTGTTGAGAGTCTGACTCATGATTTCGGCTCAGGAACCTGAGATCAGGGCATGATCTCAGAGTCATGGAATTGAGTCCCGCTTCAGGGCCTGCACCTCTCCCCTCCTGGCCCTCACTATCCTCCTCTAAGAAACAAAACAAAGCAGGATGGTTTACAATCATAAGTTATGTTTAAACTTGTTCCCTTGCCACCTGTCTTACTCTCTGGTCCTGAGATTAATAAGATGATGATGCTCAGTGCTTGATGGTTTGGAAGAAGAATGCTATGCAAATGTCAGGTACTGGTATCACCATGCACAGCAGTGATTGACCATAAGGTGGCTCACATTATTGTATTTCTTTAATGAATTCACTCATGTATCAAGTATTGAGGCAAGGGAGACAGAGGAGTCGGTCGTAGACACAGTCTTTGGTTATCGTTTAGTGACAAAGATGAACCAGTAACATGTAATTACTTATTAAGTAAAATTTAGTTAAAATTGTGCTAATATCTTTGAAAGGAAAGCATTCTTTTCTCTATCTTAAAACATCCAGAAATGAAGGCTTGGGGAGTACTAGGAGCAGTGACATTGCAGCCTGGAGTGTTACTGTGACTCCTGACGGCCTGGGGGGATTTATGGTCTGAGGTGCTGGGGGAGAGCACTGCAGTGGAGGAAGGATAACAGAGAACCGGGTGACCAGGGCATGCCACGGGGGATTCTAAGTTGAGCTGCCGCTGAGCCCTTCTTCCCCACTGTCGTCAGCGGTTACTCACCTGTGAGAAAGTGCTAATTTTTCAATGTGTGTAGCTGTTCTAGATCAAGGGATAGCAAATGCATTCTGTAATGGGCCAGAAAGTTTAAGCTTCGAAGGCCACAGTATCTGTAGCAATGACTCACTTCTGCCATAAGAGCACTAAAACAACCACAGACAATAAGTAAATAAATGAGTGTGGCTTTGCTCCAAAAGCCATTATTTATAAAAAAAAAAAATAGTCTGGATTTAGCTTGAGACCATAGTTTAATGACTCCTGTACTAGGTTCTCATCTTTTTTTTCAAAAATTTTTAATGTTTATTTATTTTTGAGAGACCAAGAGAGACAGAGTGTGAGCAGGGGAATGGCAGAGAAAGGAGGAGACAGAATCCAAAGCAGGCTCCAGGCTCTGAGCTGTCAGCACAGAGCCCGATGCAGGACCTGAACCCACGAACCGCAAGATCATGACCTGAGCTGAAGTTGGACGCTTAACCGACTGAGCTACCCAGGAACCCCTAGGCTCTTCATCTCTTGATCATGGGCCTATATGTAGAACTTAAGGTATCACTTCATTGAATCATTTTGCTTAGAATATGGCTTCTTACAAATCTGTGTATTGTGTTCATTTTTATATCATCATTCACACCCTTTACAATATCCATCATTTGTGTCTGTGTAGGGTGGATGGGAAAGATTCTAGCCTATGATTAATATGACATTAATACTTTATCTCATGATTTTCTTCCTCTAAACTTTTGTTTAAAATATTAATATCAATCATGAAATACTAGGATCTCCTCTTTGGAGGGGATCTGAGAGAATGGATCCTAATCCCATCTCCTCCGGAGGCCTATTTGGTCCGCCTGTTGTCCTATTATTTACTTGGCTTTTCTGAGCAGAGGCAATAATCCCTTTTCCTTGGCTCAGTACTGAAGGTGGTGATTGTGTTCTGTCCCAGGCTGGCTTAGCAGATCCACTGCCTCAGTCTGGCTACTTCTCCCAGTTAACACAAGCCACCTCCAATGGACATTGATTGGGTACTGAGAATCTGACGTGGTCTTTTGAATCCAAACCAGTGAGACATTTGGATTGCAGGATAGCTTGACGTTGGGCTGTGCACCGAGAAGTCTGTGCATGTGACAGCGTACTGTGGGAATTCTAGGTATGGCGTCTGTAAGGGGGGTGGCCCTTCTGTGCTGCTCAGAGTCACAGAGGTATTGATCAGACAGACTTTGTCCCTGCCTCTGTTTTCTTTGGAGGAGTTGTTTCAGTCCAGATGGTGGACATCTGTGAACTTGCTAATAAGCAAACAGGCTGTGGTAGTTCTGGGAACTTTGCAGTTTCCAGACCCTTTTTTTTTTTTTTTTTAACTCAGAAAGACCCTGCTGTTTGAGACTGGGTTAAATCTGCTCTTGACTGGAGGCATAGGAAAAAAAATGTGTGATAGCTTATGAGGCTGTACACCCTGTGCCTCAATTTTATATGTATAATCTATACACATACACACACACACACATACATACACACATACACACACACACATACATACACACATACACACACACACACATACATACATACATACACACACACATACATACATACACACACACACATACATACACACATACACACACACACACACACATACATACACACACACACACATACACACACCTTCACACCTTGGAGGAGTAGTCATGAAGTATAATTTGTTTTATTTCTAAAAATATTATTTTAGTGTCTGGAATGGTTTACCTCCATTGTTATATTCCATGTGGGCATGTTCTTAATAATGTCTGGGTCTGTGTTTTTTTTTTATATATTTCTTTTAGAATTTCTTATAATTTTTTTATATTTCTTTTAGAATTTCTTATATTTTTTTATATTTCTTTTAGAATTTCTTATATCTTTTTATATTTCTTTTAGAATTGTTTAGTGGAGATTAAATTGGGGCATATGGAAGGGGGAAAGAAGACAAATTAATTTTGGATCTCAAAGCAAGCCCTTCGCTGCTCTTAATGGTTGTACTCTCCACCCAGAGGAAGACTGGTAGGCTTCAGTCTGCATCTTTAGTTCCTTGTGTGTGGTTCTGTGGGAAAAACAGTCCTGTCACACTGAAGTGCCTCACACAGCAAGTACATACTGAGAAAATACTGTATTTTCAAGTCAGAGTCCCTAAGATGTACCAGTGGTCCCTGGCTAGTGTTGGTGGGTGACCTCTTCCCACTGTTTTGGATCTGGTGAAAGAGTTGTTGAAGAATCAGACCACCTGCAAAGTAAGGAGCGTCTTTCTGTGCAGTTATCCAGTCTGGAAGGTAGAACAGAAAATGCTGTAGAATCAGAATCTGGTGCCTCCCAGGTTTGCACACCATGTTTCCCAGATGTTGTAACTTGTAAAATGAAGGTGGGCCTGAGAGACAGATGACTTTAAGTATGGACAGTGCCTGGCCATGCACACATCCTCATGAAGATTGTTAATTGTTGTTATTGTTGGTCCCTGGTATGATGGGAACATCTAATTCAGTGAGGGCCAGCTCTGGGTGTAGTGTATGTCCACTACCATCATCAAGATCGAGAATGACAAATCTGCCTCTCAGGTTACAATGCAGTTTCTTTACATGAAAAAGTGAGATGGAATTTCCTTGCCCCTCCCAGTATGAATTTGGTGGCATTAATGGTGCGGAGGGGGGAATCATCTTGTTCAGAAAAGTATCTAACACCATAAGAAAGTATGTCATGTGCTTCCCAATTGTTTAAAGTTTACTTCTGTCATTCTTTTTTTTTTAAACTTCGCAAGCTCTTCTTTTCAAATTAAGTCCTCCTAAGTATTATGCTGTGGTTGGATTTTTTTTCTCAGAACCCTAACTTTTAGTACTCTGGAAATGGCTGAATACATGTCAGAAGATGTGTACATTACCATTTGTGTCGAGTGTGAATATGTGAAGGAGCAGAAGACAGTGGTTGAGTAATTAAAGAAGGCAGTCCTGGGTATTTCCATGGCGGTACAATACTGACACTAAACACTTTACAAATGGGGACAATCGCCAGGGTGTAGGTGTGGGAACTTTCTCTCTTGGCTTGTTAAATTTATTTTTCAGTTGTCAGTGCTGGAAAAAAGTGTGTTGAAAACAAGTCTGTACTGAAATATCAGCATGACACTTATACCCCAAGGCGGATGCTCTTTTAATAATAATTTCCTTCCTTTTTAAAATTTTTTTTCTGTTTTTTATTTATTTTTGAGAGACAGAGAGAGAGCATGAGCAGGGGAGAGTCAGAGAGAGAGGGAGACAGCGAATCTGAAGCAGGCTCCAGGCTCTGAGCTGTCAGCACAGAGCCTGATGCGGGGCTAAACCTAGGAGCCGTGAGTTCATGACTTGAGCCAAAGTCGGATGCTCAATGGACTGAGCCACCCAGGCGCCTCAGTAATTTATTTTCATGCACAAGGCTGTTCAGAATTGATCCTCCAAGATTATATATCTCAATGAAACACAAATATAATTGCCCGACTATATATGAAGAGTTTTTGTGATCTACGCATATGGGACAAATATGCATGTACAAGATGAAGGTGAGTGGAATAATGGAGTTATAGGATTGTGGTACTAACAGAGTCTTGCTTCAGTTCCCTCATTTTACCCCAAGACATAGAGATAATTGTAGAACAGAAAATGTACCCACACATGAAGGTTCAAACTATAATGAAAAAGACTCAAACTACAAATTAACTCAAAAACAGTCATCAAAGGTGTAATACTTGATGACAGTCACTAAACAGTAAAGGAAATTGGTTGTCCATTTTAAATATTACTTTCTGAGGGTAAGGGGGAAAAAAACTCACCAGGTGACAGCAGGTCTCCAGGGAACCAGTGCTTGTGTTCTTTTGAGATCTCTACTCCCAAACTGGTGCTTAAAGCAGCTGCATCAGACAGATAATGGAATACGGAGAGCAATCCAGAGTGTGGTGGACTCAGGAGTTTGGTAGTCAGTGGAACAGTCCTTCTCAGATGTGACTCTGCTCCGTGAAGAGGTCTTCATCAGAGGGTTGGCAATTTTCTTCCTTGATGAACCTTCTGGGATGCTGGAGAGAACACTGGCAGTGTGGAAAGGACTGCATGTTTGATGACTTATTTTTTTATAAATTTTTTAACATTTATTCATTTTTTGAGAAACAGAGCATGAGTAGAGGAGGGGAAGAGAGAGAGAGGAAGACACAGAATTTAAAGCAGACTCCAGGCTCTGAGCTGTCAGCACAAAGCCTGACATAGGGCTCGAACTCACCAACTGTGAGATCATGACCTGATCTAACGTTGGATGCTCAACTGACTGAGCCACTCAAATGCTCCTTGATGACATACATTTTTTTTTTATCTTACTAGACCAACACACCTTGAAACATGTATTTTAACTTATTTATTTTAATGGCCCCAGCAATTGGAGGAGGGCCTCAGTGCTAAGTAATTGATGTATGTTTGCTTATAAGAATGGGTGAATGAATAGAATTGGGCAATGCCTAAGTAAAAATAGTGCTTCCGCCTCTAGAGCGAAGTATTCAAAGTGCTACTAAAACTGTGCAAGTTTTATTAAATACCCTGGAGTTAACTTATATTTTGTGAAGCATGTTTAAATGAGGAGAAATCTAGATACCTCCTAAAATATCTAGTATTTTTTAATGAGAAGTTTAATTAGTTAATATTTGCTAAGAACTTTGAGGAAGAAAAGAACTGTTTGATTGCTAATGCTTTCAATTGTTTGCCCTTTTTTACCTTCTTAAGTCCTGGGTGTTATTTAGCTGACCCAGGGAGATTCCTAATAAACCTTCCTCCTTGCACTGTTCACTGGGTGTGAACCAACATGCATGGATTTCATTCATAATGGAATCTTAGGAAAGTGGGATTGATCTGAAACGTACTGTTTGAATGAATCTAACAGATTTCTCTGTGCTTTGTACCAGTCCCCTTGTAGCATTCAATTTTGGATCTGATGGAGTTTCAGGGCCCAAGGAATGAGAGCCTCCTGAAGGTTTTCACCCTGGGTGCCTGACCTACTTTAGCATAGTCCCTCCTCGGTGCAGCCTGGGCAAAGATGATACAGTAGACCGGGCTGCAGAAGGAGGGCCTTGCCCGGAAGGTCCTCAGTTAGACTGCTTTCCCTCCTGATCATGCACTCCTTCTAATCATGTGCTCATTTGGGGATTTCTTTTTCCATTCTTCTAAATCCTGCATAAAGGGGTAGACAACACAGAATACTTCAGGCAGATTCCCAAGTGCTGAGCCATTAAGTACCAGGTGAGCTGTACTTCGGTTATGCTCATTTATTTTGCCTTCACCTACCAAAAGGGCTCACTGTCTAGCAACCCAGTGGACATATTTCTAATTGATCCTTCTTACTTCCTCATTAAAGTAAGCTCAGCATAGGACCAGATTCTGTTTACCTACAGCACTGAAGAAAACCTTTGAGTGTTGGTTTGTGCAGTCAGGTAGTGCTAGTTAGGGCTGTGGGAGTTTATTCTTGTTCAACACAAAAGCACTGTTTGAGAGTTGCTATGTTGGCTGGATTGCTGGGGCGGTGCTTTAATCTACCACATGGCTTTTCTGTCTACACTGAGGGGTAGGTAGATGTTTAGAGTGGACAGCAGCCATTGCATGTGGAGATTAGAGCTATTTTATAGCGGCATAGTATATCGTGGTATATTATGTAATGGTATATACAGTGTATGATAGGATAGTGAGCCTAAATATATGCTATGTATATAGGCATGCATGCAGAAAACCTTCTTGACAGGTATTAGCAAGTGTGAGACATGATATCTTTGTGTGATTTAGTTGTGAATAAATGTGCACGTAGATATTTATTTTATCCACTCTCTCCCCATCCTCAATTGTCACCCCTTGGTTTGGATGTCAAAGTGTTTTGACAATATAGATCCAAAACAGCAATGTAGCTCCTGCAGGCCCTGAATTTAATTTGTATAGCTCAGGGCAGCTTTGGGATCACTTAGAGGATGGAATGACAAAATGCGGAGATGATGAAAAAAGAGGCAGCTATCGGAAACAATTCATTGTTTGTTTGGAAAATGCGGTGCATTTTGCTAAAAACCTGTACTTAACACCATTATCTTGTTAGGGATGCAGGACCCTCTATTCCCACACTGGATTTGATTGTGTTGACAACACACCTGTGGCTTAGAATCAATGACCCGGCTCTCTAGCAGTGGAGGTTTGCTTTTCAGAGAGAAAAAGATACAGAATTTCAAAAATGTAAACACAGCCAGAGGAAGAGTTTCATGGGAAAAGATGTATGAATTCAGTATCAACATCAATCTGGCTCAGAAAATGGATTGAGGCAGCTTAGTGGCCAAGATTTTTTTCCCCAAAAATGTGCAAGAATTTTCACCCCCCAAAATAAAACCTATAATGAAAGTCAACTGCTAGAGCAAACTAACAGTTTTGTGACCCTCTAAAACAAATAGGAGAACATGTGATGTGGGTCTCAAGGACTCTGGTTTATCCTGTTCTGCGTCTGAAGGGACTTTCAGAAGTAAACAGAACCCACAAATTAGCAATTTTTCAACTGCGTATAGCTAACACTAAGGTGGCTGCAAAATAAACACGACTCTACATAACTGTGTGGACTTCTTCAGTGGAGCAGTTTGGTTGTATTTTTTGAATTGTGAATTTCTTCTGTGATATACATACCAACGATTACATTTTGCTTCATGATTCAAAACTTCTATTTCTCTTGTCTGTGCTTTTTAAGGAAGCAGATCGTGTTGGAGTTTTTCTTTTGAATAATGCCCTCAATGATTTCTCTCCTCCAATCTTAGCTTTTACAGACAAAATGATGTGAACACCATACTCACTCTTTACCTCAAACATTCCTCTTTCCCCCTGCCCCCAAATAGATGACAGACTTCACAATAAGGGATCAATCACCAGGGAGCAATGAAGCACATTTGGTTGCCTCAAATTTCAAAATTTAGATTAGCCTTCAGAAAGTTGGTTGACTTTACTGAGTAGAACCTAGAGAAAGTAAATACATGTTTTCAAATGAGTATTTTATTTCCATGATGATATTCATTATTGGGATTTGCTACCTACTTCATGTTACAAGCCAAAAATTGTTGAACTCTTTGCTTTAAACCCCAGAAACTCCTCTTGGACAGATATCCTGTTTGGGTCATTTTCTATCCTCCTTAGTATCTGAAATGTTTACTTGAGTAAATATAAATGCACTATAAATCCGTGCATCTTAATCAAGCATTTTTAATGATGGGGCAAGTCATGATAGAGGAATCCAAGAATATAGATACGGCCATTAGAATGGCTGCACTTGGCCTTTTGAAACCAAGATAACAAGGGCACCTGGGTGGCTCAGTTGGTTAGGCATCTGGCTTCGGCTCAGGTCATGATCTCACAGTTCGTGGGTTGGAGCCCCACATCAGGCTCTGTGCTGACAACTCAGAGCCTGGAGCCTGCTTCAGATTCTGTGTCTCCCTCTCTCTCTGACCCTCCCCTGGTTTCACTGTCTCTCTCTATCTCTCAAAAATTAAATTAAAAAAAAAAAGAAAAAGAAACCAAGAGAACAGAACAATTTGCCTGTAGGGTAAACAAACAGAAAACAGACAATAACTTCACATCAACTTTGAGCTAGCCTTAACAAATTGCCTTGATTGAACAGCTCAAGATTCTCATGAACTCAGGAGTCTTGACTAAGATTCACTGCTTTGATATAGTCTAGAAAGATGAATACACAAAATATCTTGTTACCTAAAATGCTAATTTCACACAGCCTGCAGATGGGTTTGGAAGAGAGAAGAAAGTTAAAAGGCAGGAACAAATGTGTATTACTCTCCCTTTTTTTCTTTTCTCCTTCCCATATTGATTTATCAGCCACTTGGGACACTGACATTGTCTAAATGTCACAGCCATCCCTGGAATTAACAATCTGATAGAAGGCTGAAAGTTGCTGAAAGGGGCTTTGGGCCTTTTTAGCTCTTCTTTATCTCTTTGAGGCTGCATTTGAATGGAAGTGTGTGTTAGGATCTTGATTAAAAATAAATCTGGATGTTTAGTTCTATATAGCCCTTAGTTCTGCACAGACTAAGAATTACATGCCAGTAGCATGAGGATTGTGATTCTCTTTACTGTGAGAAGAACCCAGATCTCAAAACCAATCAAGAGGTCATCAAATGTATGAACAGACCTGGAAGTTAAGAAAAGTGAAAGTATAAAACACATGTTAAAGATTTGTCCAAGGTTAAAGAAATTAGCAAACCAAATCTTCTCTCTATTTTTTAAATTAATAATATAGGAAAATAATGAAATGCTACTGCTGGTTTAGCTCTTTTGAGACTTTACTAATCATATCATATAATTAATCTTTATCATTCATTATGAAATTGCATATAACTCTTCAGAACAAGATTATGAGAACGAATCTTGACTTGCTTCTAATTGTTTAACACAAAAGTGTCATTTCTCAGTGGACCAATCGTGGAAATCTTGAGCCTTCTTCATTTGGCATTCTCTTCCTGACTCAGAATGTGACTTTGAGAAGTTTGTGCATAGAAATCTTGTCTCAAAATTTGAAATGGAATGGAATGTTGAGAAGTCTATGAATCCAGTCTTTTTTGGATAATTCAGGGCAGTGCAAAAAGATTCAGTACTAAGATCAGCTTACTTATCAGACAATTGAGACTTTCTGGGGGGTTGGATGTTTCTGAGGATGCCAGGTAAGATTTAGACCCCCAACCTGGAGAAAACTATGGAGTCAGGATAACTCTTAGGTATTAAATCAGTGAAACAAATGGTGGGCTATCCGTGCTATAGAATTTTAGATAAAAGTTTGGGTTTCTAGTCCTTTAGAAGCAATTTATGTGGAAATACCACTGTATTTTAGTCCAGAAGATCTAGGTCATGTAGCCCACTTGGCTTTTAGGTGTGACGTTGGGGAAGTCTTCCCCTCTCCTTGAGTTTCCTTCGTTGATCTGTAAGAAGATGGCTTGGACAAAATCTATTAATTGTCAGAGGTGCTATACATAAAATAACTAGATTATAAGTCACAATTTAATTCCTTATCCTGGATTTATCTTTTACTTAGAGCATTCTGGTCATCAACTGGATGAGCATTCTGTGCAATGGCATGTCTATAACCCCCCATTAAGAAGTGCAGAAAATCACACTGTGGTGTTAAATATGAATAAATGAAACCATTCTGATGCATCAAAAATGTTGAGCTAACCAATAAGGCAATAATTCCAATGGAGAATGAGGTAGAGACTGGTTCATTTGTCTCCCAAGATTGTCATTGTGCAGTAAGAGTAGATAAGAGAGACTTGAATTTCTCAAAATTAATAGGATGGGTGTGTGTGTGTGTGTGTGTGTGTGTGTGTGTGTGTGTGTATGTGTGTGTGTGTGTAAATGTAGATGTGCACACAAGCACACTGCCTACACTCTTAATCAGGTGGGAATACTCTGTGCTCAAAAGAAACTAAAATACTTTCACTCCCCTGACGTTCTGCACAGTTGATGATCACTTCTGTGCTTTTGTCTGTGATTGTTCCCTAGGGAATCATTCACTTTCACATCTTCTGCTCCATTCCTTTATTTCACTCCGTAACTTTCTCAGCAACCATTTAGTGCCTGTCTTTTGTGGTTTCCATTCCAGGCCCTTTACATATATCATCTCAGTTAATTATGTATCCTGCTGCCCCCCTTCAGCATTTAACATATGCCTTAAATAGATACATGCTCAGTTAACATTCATTAGAGTAAATTAAATAGTAAGGACAGCTACCAAAGGGGCAAATGGATAAAAATTGAGACTGGGACGGGAGAAGGAATAGTGTGGAGAACATCCAATGTAGAGCTGTTAAAACAATGCCTGGAGTATTCAATGGTTAGATCAGATCTTTCCGTAGCAACTGTGTCTGGGCTTGACTAGACAATCTCCTGTTTTTCCCTTCTGCAGATGTCATTAGTGGAAGATAACCTCTGTCTTTAGACATAAAATCCTTTTGAAAAAAGGGCTGTTACTGCAGTGCTCTTCTTGTGAGTACTTTCACTTAAGGACATTTTATAAACAAGTGCTTAATTTCAAGATTTTTTTTCTCTAATTGGTCTAAATGTGAAATTAAATTAGCTATTGATGAATAGTTCCTGTGCAGTTAAAATTATGATTTTTCCAAAAGAGAGGAGCTGGCATACATTACTATCCTGATAACGGATCTCATAGAGATATGCCCAGCTCGTCTTTTCTTAGTGGTGCAAGTGCAGTGCACATCGGCTTATGATCAGAGATGTTTACTTATAAAGCCTCTACATGTTAACATGCCCTTAAGTGATTTTTCTTGTGACTCTCCAGGAATGACCATGAACTGCCACATTACTATTTTTGTTCGTTATTACCAAGCTCTTAGATACTGTTGCCCTTTCCCTTAAGCCATGGAGACCTGACTCAATTCTTCAGTCACCTTCCCTTAACTAATAGTAAACATGGGATCTTTGCCACCCATTGTAGCAAATCATGCTTTTTCATGTAGAAACTACAAAGCCTAAATGCTACAAAATGTAACAGGTAGGGGAGAGGGGAAAGTCGGTGAAGGGCAGTGAGGAGGCACTTGTTGGGATGAGCACTGGCTGTTGTATGGAATTTGTATAACAACAAATTATATTAAAAAAAATTTTAAAGTAACAAAACACCCACAAATAATATAACCATTTATTTTCCTATTTTCCTAATTATCTGAAATTCTATAGTACTTTATTTCAAGAATTCTGGCAAAGACTCTTTGCAAAGCAAGTTTTAAGGTAACATAATAAAAAGAATAAATGGATGAAGGACTTGATAAGTTTATTTATTTATTTTAAATGTTTTAATGCTTATTTTTGAGAGGGAGAGAGAGACAGCAGGGGAGAGACATAGAGAGAGGGAGACACAGAATCTGAAGCTGGCTCCACACTCTGTATTGTCAACACCCAGCCCGACACAAGGGCTTGAACCCACAAGTCTGAGATCATGGCCTTGGTGAGGTTGGATGCTTAACCAACTGAGCAACCCAGGTGCCCCAAAACTTGAGATGAATTTAGAAGGGTAGGCCTGAGCTATCCATACTTAATCCGGAAGGTGAATATCCTTATTGTTTTTCATAATTATCTCAGTGGAATAACTGGATAAATTTGGTTAGAAATTGAGGACACTCTAAAACATAGAAATATAATTCATCAAAAACTATATGGAAAGAGAAAATGTCCACTATTTCACATTAAGAAGATTGAGTAAAGTGACTTAATATCATGATTTAAGCATCTTCTGATTTTGAGTGAATATGCCTTTATTGAGCACTGCTGTCTATCTCAACATTTTGAATAATGTAAGACAGGCCTACAAAATAAATTTGACACTTGAGGAAGTTATAATCTTATTTGTGACGTAAGCTATATAACCATGAACCAGGTAGATGATGGTTGAAAATACATATCATTTTAATAGAATCCTGCAGGATAGTCATTCTTTAAATAGTGTTTCCCTCTTCGAAGAGAAGAATATTGCATTTTGTTTTCTATCACTGGAGCTTGTGTACTTTCTCTTGTAGCAACGCTAAAGTATACATAAAAACCAGTTTATTTGGAGTCAGAACGGTGAATGAAGTTGCTTAAAGCCTCTTGTGGTCTCATTATTATTGTCATCAGATGTTGTATAGCACACTTCCTCTGTCAGGTGCCAGGGGAATGTTATGTTTCCTTTAATTATTTCTTATTCACAGATTTTTTAAAATAGCATTTTGAATAAATGCACATCGCTTAGTGAGGAGTCAAAGCATAGATAGAATTGAAGCTTTGGCATCCAAAAGATTTGGTTTTGAATCCTGGCCCCCTGTTGTCTTAGTATGGTTATTTAATTTTGCTAGTAGAAAACACTTATGACCAAGTATTTAATTTGTTTGTTGTTCAACACTCTCATTTCTGCTGTCACGCCTGTTGTGATTGTTTTCAGTTATAATTATTATTGGTGGTAATGGTCCTTTAATTCACTTTCCCAGCGACAGAGTTTATTCAGTATGTACGCGTTACTCCGTGGCAAAGGTTTTTCTAATAATCTTACCACCTTTCTTCCACCATTTGTGGTGTAGGCAGTGAGCCCTTAACCTTAACTGGAAGTCAAGAGAGAGAGTTTCTAGCTTCAGCTTAGTTACTAGGTCCCTGAATAATGTTGGGGCCGATATTCTTATTCGTTAAGGCCAGCTTCTTTAGATGTAATATGGGAGAGTTAGATTTGGGAGCTGCTCAGCATTCTGTGAGGCACAAATACTTAAGATTCTCTTTAGCTTTGAGACCTTACAGGGCTAGAAACAATGTGTGTATGGATTAGAGTAGTGTAGCTAGGAATCTTGGGAAGAAACATTGTGTAGGGAGGAAGAGGGTTTTAGAAACAAGTCTCACATGCTTGTTAACCATAACCTTGAGCAAAGTTAGGCAACCTCTCTGAGCTTTGATTTTCCTTTCCATGAAATGTGAATAATAACAGCATCTCTATAACAGATGGGGGAGGATTACATTTGTCCATGATTTTTATTCAGAGTATTTGACATGGTGTTTTCCAAATAGCAAGTACTCAGAACTTTATTATTTCTATTACAAGAGAAAGGTAATTATGGATAGTTAGGGGAGAGGAGTTGATACCAAAATTTTTGAGAACACAACAAAATCACTCTTCGTGGGGGAGCTGTACTCCTTTTGGACTTTCTGAATAACCTAGCAGAAGGGGGATGAGAATGAATATAAAAGTCTGAAGTAGTTCAAAAATCAGATGCTTTGACTTGGAGTTCTACCAGAGAACCTGAATCTTATCTGATATACCTAGACTTGAGGCCTTTTTGAGGTCTTCAAATTTTGTGAGTATATAAATGGTCTCTACTCTTTGAAATAAATGAGGTGTTGTTCAAAACTATCTAGAAAATTAGTAGGAGAATACATAATTAAATTTCTAGTTTGATGATCCATATTACATCATCTCGCCAATTGAATCAAATGACCTCTTTAAATTGTAGCTTATGGTAAGCAAGCACATAAGCAATTAGCAGAGGAAAAAATCCTGCTAAATTGTCAGAACTCCCTAAAAAGATAATTTCCCTCAATCCACATTTTGCAATTTTTAATCCTCAATGGTCATTTGAAATGGACATTTTGAGTCAGTGGAAGAACACTGGCTTTTGAATTATAACCATGGGTCTTATATATGTTTCTAAGTTTCTTAGATGAATTTAGAAACTGTGTAGACTGTCCTAGGGCTTCAGTTTCCTCCCCTGTAAAATGAGAATGGTGAGCTATATTAAATGGAAACAACTTATGATCTATTTCAGATCTAAAATTCGGGAAACTCATGATGTACGTAGCTTCTTACACCCAATGTATGAAATGGTTCCACCTGTTCTTTCTCGGCTCTAGGTGCTGGATAATGTAGCATAGAGGGTCTGCAGCAGAGAAGAAATGGAAGTCTTTTTCAGCTGGGATGAAATAATCTCAGTGCTTGCCAGGCATAAAGGAACTCTTCTAAGGCTAACTTACCTACCATTAGGGAACACAGTCAGATCATTTTTTTAAAAGAATTATATAGAACTACTTGGCATTGTAACCTTTGCTAGCAGCTTGAATACAAGGTATTAATTAGACAAGGAAGAAGGGGGGCACTAATTATTCCCTAAGTGGAATAATTAGTGTTGCTGAATTCATAAGTGAAAGGGCTTCATTAAGAAAAAAAATCAAATCATGTTTGAACTGTAGTGATATCACTGTGAGATTATAAATTGCTTCTTAAAGACCGTACTTTGATCCTACAGTAAATGAGAAATTTGTGTTTTAGACTGTTTGAATTTACTAAAGGGCAGGTGATGCATGAAGTTGGTATAGCATTACAGAAAGGAAGATTTTTCAGGATTCAAGGGTAGACTCTCGTTATGCTGAAATAAAACCTTATCAAGTAATATGCTATTTCTAAGGATGAAGTCCCAGGGCAGCTGAGTTCTATGTATTTCACTGGGCCCTGGATGTAAATTTAACATCGGAGTAGTTCACATTGCAGAGCAGGAGCATAAGCAACGTTGAAGAAACTGATCAAGTGGGGACTGGGCTTCATATCCCCACTTCATGTACTCAGTATAATCATACACTAGTCCTGCCCTCAGTGTAGTTACAGGACTGCCTTCATATGTTTTGTCACGCTAAGGAGGGGGCTTTGTACCTGGTCTGAGATGCTGATGACCCAACAGAGGTTGGTCAATATATGCAGATCATCAACTCCCTTTGCTCCTGCTTCAAGGTGTGCTTTACCTGAGCTGTCGTCTACCGTCGCTGCGCCTTTCTGTCCTAAGCAGCTCATCCTTGATGATGATGGTGGTGGTGGTGGTGGTGATGCCAATGATGGTGATGGATCTTATTCTCCTATTACAGGGACAGGATGTCTTGTGGTACCTTTCCAAACCAAATATCGAGTATTTCCAGGATCATTCCTTAGAAATTCACAAAATGAATTTGGGGGTAGAGTTAAGAAATGAGATGATGTTCTAAGGGAAGCAAAGATAATATTAAAAACAGAGAGGGAGATGAACCGTAAGAGACTCTTAAGTACAGAGAACAAACTGAGGGTTTGCTGGTGGGGATGTTGGGTGGGGGCTAAATGGGCAATCGGGGGAGGGCGCTTGTTAGGAAGAGCACTGTTACAAGTAAGTGATGAATCACTAAATTATACTCCTGAAATCATTATTACACTGTATGTTAACTAACTTGGATTTAAAAATAAATAAATAAGTAAATAAATAAATAAATCTATAAATCTTTCAAAAAAAAAAAAAAATGAGATGATGTTCTAAAGTCTTGGCATAAAGCTATCTCTCCAGTCCATGTTCTGGGATTGATGTTTAAGAAATAGGTAATGCTTTTAGGTCCCTATGGAACCACATGCCTCAAATGGGCATTTAAGATCAACCCACTGTGTAGCCCAAATCACAAAACTCTGCTGCCTGTATGCACACTTTCATCTAACACACATTGAGTGGTACTCTGTGTTATGTTTTCAGGTGTATTCGTATTCAAATATATGAAAATGAGTAGAAAATATTTTTTTACTTTTATAGTCTCTCAGGCCACACAAGTCACCAGAAGAAAAAGGTAAATAGCTAAACACAATGATCTATGTGCTATAATAGAATTATTTCCAAAATACTGAGGGACTCAGAGCAGTGACTTACAAAGAAAACTTTTTTTTTTTTAGCTGAGGCCCACATATAATGAAACAAAGCTAAAAAGGAGCAATATTCACTGTAACTACATGCAGTAAATTATATTTTCTGCTTTCTATTGTTTTTATATTTAAAATGCATGCTGTAAATAAATAGATTTCACAACCCTCTAATGGACCACAGTCTACTGTTGAAACAAAATATAACTAGGAGAAAAGGCTGTTGGAGTTTTTAACACTTTCTGTGAGGAAGGTAGGGAGGGCTAGTAAAGGAAGTAAACTTCTTTTTTCCTCTTAAAGTAATAAATTAATGATGTAAATGATTAATATACATCATATAAAACAGGAGAAAAATGTATTGTCTTTGAAGAGATGAGGCTGAAATGGTACATATGGGCCAAAATACTAAAAAATATTATTTACCAAAGTTACACATTTTTAACTTATTCTTACAAGTGACAGAGAACCTTTAAAGTGCCTTCCGCAGAAAGTGCCATCATTAGATTTCCATTCTAGAGAGAACATTCTGGTAAAATTTATAGGACAGATTTTACTGAGATAAAACTGGACTCAGAGAGACAGTTTGAGGACTATTTCAAGTATTTAGGTTAGAAACTTCTTGGAGATGAACCAACATGCTGGCGTTGGAATCGTAATGGTGACAAATTAGGTATTTTGGAGACAGCCAACAATGACCAATGTGACCTGGGAGATGATAGAAATTAATAAATTGAGGATGACATCCGGGTCTCGGTCATGGGTCTGTAGGCAAATTAATGATGACTTTAATGGGCTTGGGGAACACAAGAGACAGAGTAAACTGAATGGGAAACAGATAGCAGATTCTGTTTTTATATAACATGTAGTATTTAGGTACCTGTGTAGGAGGCAAATCCAGAGTTGAAAATCAGGCACTTGGACTTCTAAGCCTTTATTCTTCACTCTTATGATATTTGTCACTCATCATTATATCAAAATAATACCCTCATGTTTTAAAATTTCTCCACAAGTAGATTTTAGATTTTTCCATAAAATACTATTATATAGGGGTGTCATAATTTATGTAATCATTTTCTAATTTTGCACATTTGCTCCAAGTTTTTCACAGCTAAATACAATACTGTGATGAACATCTTTGTGCCAGATCCTTTTTTATACTTGATTCATTCCTTAGATCCCCAAAGAAAAAATTTCTTCAGTTGATATAATGAACATGTTAAAGGCTCATGATAAATGTCAGAACTCATTCTGGTTCTCCAGAAATGTACTAATTGTCCTCTTACTTTAGCTTTATAGGAGTGTCCATGTTACCAAATCTTGTTCATTACTAGTAGTACTTGAAATAGTCTGGTGAGAAATGCTATTGTGTTTTAAATGGCATGTCTTTTATTATTAGGGAAATTAATGTTTTCATATTTATTATATTTTTCATATGCTAAACTACTTCTGTAAATTACCTTTTATGTACTTTTCTGATCTTTTTCTAATTATATCTTATCTTACTGAATTTTATTGTATTTATTATATAGCATTTTTTTACATTAAGGCTTACATTTATACATTACATTTATACATTAAGGCTATTATTTTTGCCATATTGATGTCAAATAGATTTCTAACTTTTTCTGACTATTCTTTTATTTTTACTTATGCAATTTTTATGTCCCGGAGTTGTGAGGTAAAGATACATTTCTTTTTTATTTCTTTACTGATTTTATACTTAGAAAATATTACTACATTCAAAGGTATTTTTGTTCCCCCTCTAAAATATCATTCATTTTCCTGTTTGTGTGTGTATGTTTCATGCTGTATTGGAATTTTTCATGTTTTTCTCTTGAATTTGGAGTTCATTTTGATGTATGATATATAGCAAAATTTCAAAACTCATTGCCCAGTGTTCCTTAATTTTACTCAATCTCATGCAGTCTCTAGGGTTCTATATATTTACCATAGAATTATCCATTCCAGTTAATTTTTTTCTTGGTTTTCTTTTAGTGTGATAAGATATTAACTCATTCTTCTATCTGTACCTAGGCAAATTCTATCTGCCATATAGCACTTTCTCTGAGCATATGTTTTGATCAGCTAAAATTCTCCCACCTCTAGTCACTTCTTATAAATTTTTGACATTATTTTTTGGTAATTTTTAAAAGTTTATTTATTTATTTTTGAGAGAGAGAGAGAGAGACAGCACAGAGGGGGCAGAAAGAGAGGAAGAGAGAATCCCAAGCAGGCTCTCTACTGTCAGCACAAGCCCGATGCTGTGCTCAAACTCATGAGAGATGATGACCTAAGCCAAAATCAAGAGTCAGACACTCAACTGATTGACCCACCCAGGCACCCTTAAGAATATTGCAAAATACTATTATTGTTCTAGTTATTTCCTATTTGTCATCTCAGATGTACATTTCTTATGACTAGAAACTGCATAGTGTACTTGTTTTTAAAACTCTGCATTGTAACCAAACTCTAGGCAGACAAGGGAGCACAGGGGTACCTGGACTAGTATTGAGTGATTGATGCCACATGACCACCACAATCATCACAAACTTCTGTGCACTAAGAAACTACAGTGGGGGTGCCTGGGTGGCTCAGTCGGTTAAGCCTCCGACTTCGGCTCAGGTCAGATCTCACATTCATGGGTTCGAGTCCCGCGTCAGGCTCTGTGCTGACAGTTAGCTCAGAGCCTGGAGCCTGCTTCTGGTTCTGTGTCTCCTTCTCTCTCTGCCCCTTCCCCTCTAATGCTCTGTCTCTCTCTGTATCAAAAATAAATAAAACATTTAAAAAAAAGAAAAGAAAAGAAACTACAGTGGACATGGAACTTTATTTTGGAGGGGAGGTTGGAATTCCGGCATATCTTTGCTGAAGCTTCTTCTGTCAATCAAAATGTCCTTTACCTTATCCATAATTTATGTATGTAACACTTTGTGAAAGCACTGCCACTAGTAAGGGGATGTCACATGTGATGACATGGTCATATTTCTGTGGACACCATTCTTTGCAGTATGACAGGAAAGTTGACAAGTTCTCCCAAGATGGTTCAAAGTTAGAAAAGATCCATCACGTGAATAAGGGTCATAAAGTTTTCTTATGGTCACTGGGCATGGGGGCAGGGGAGGATCCTGGGGACAGTGGAGAGGAAGTGGAGTGTTCAGAAGGAATTACATTGTGGGCTTGTTTTATTTTTATTTTTTATTTTAAAGAGAGAGACCTGAGCTCAGACCAAGAGTCAGACACTTAAGACTGAGCCACCCAGGTGTCCCAAAATTTCCATTTTTATAAATGTCCTTTTCAAGAAACTGGGTAAATGAATTATTCATTTCTGGTAGTACAGTCTTAGATAATTAAGTATGGGAGAATTATATACAGAGAGACCTCTAAAAGAGGCTCATGGGGCGCCTGGGTGGTTCAGTTGGTTAAGCCTCTGAGTTCGGCTCAGGTCAGATCTCACGTTCGTGGGCTCGAGCTCCGCGTAAGGCTCTGTGCTGATAGCCAGCTCAGAGCCTGGAGCCTGCTTCCGGTTCTGTGTCTCCTTTTCTCTCTGCCCCTTCCCTCTCTCATGCTCTGTCTCTCTCTGTATCAAAAATAAATAAAACATGAAAAAAAAATAGAGAGAGCACAGCAGGTTAGGGATGGAGAGAGGGGTACAGAGGATTCAAAGCAGGTTCTGTGCTGACAGCAGACAGCCTGATGTGGGGCTTGAACTCAGGAACCATTAGATCATGACCTGAGTTGGACTCCTAACCAACTAAGCCACCCAAGGGTCCCTGTAGGCATATTGGTAAAGTCATTGAGTTTACTTACTTTTTTTACTGTCTACTGTGTACTTGTACTGTGTCTTCAGAAATTGATTCACCCAAGTCCATTTGGAAAAATATAGCAGAAAGGCAAGATAAATGTAAAATAAAACTAAAAGTATATGTTCAGGTAGTCTCTTCTGACTTTAAATTGACTACATTCATATTTGACTAAAACTTAGCACATTCCCAAGGGAAAGGAGTCCACATTCCTTCTAATACAGATAAGCAATAGTAGCAAAAAGATGTACAGAGGTAGATATAGGTATCAGTGTTTACAGTAACATGAATAACTAACTTAATCAGTGAGTTCCTCAACTAGTAAGTGTGTGGATCAGTTCTCAACAGGGTGATAAAACACACAACTGAAGCTTGCACACTTCTTGAGAGCCAGAGGATTTTTATAGAAGCTCACATGCCTTCTAGGATGATAAATAGTGTATAGAGCAAAGGAAAATTAAATGTAAATGATTCAGAACCATTGCTTAAATTTCCCTGAAAAAGCATATACAGAGGCTAAAGAAGAATGCACTTGGCTGGGCCCTCTGTTTTTTTTGTTTTTTGTTTTGGTCCCAAGAGAGTGGAGACATTCCATTAAATAACCAGCAAATCTTCCTTTTGAAATTATGCCCTTGTAGGGGCGCCTGAGTGGCTCAGTCGGTTGAGCGTCCGGCTTCAGCTCAGGTCATGATCTCACAGTTCGTGGGTTCGAGCCCTGTGTCGGGTGCTGTGCTGACAGCTCAGAGCCCGAAGCCTGCTTCACATTCTGTGTCTCCCTCTCTCTGACCCTCCCCTGCTTGCGCTGTTTCTCTCTGTCTCTCAAAAAAAAAAAAAACACATGAAATTATGCCCTTGTAGATCAGCTAGTTTATTCTCATCTTCTGAGGAACTCCCATCCAAGGAAAATAGTTCCAAGGTTTACAAAAACCCAGAGGATGAAGTAAGTCTAGATAGCCCTTGGGAAGGGGGGACAGGGGGAGTAGGAGGAGGCTAATTTTTTTCAGGGATGTAAATTCCTTGAATTCAGAAACTAGAGTCTAAAGGATAACAAGTTAATGTCTTTTTCTTCCAAGAAATACTAGTCATCCATAAGATTTTTTTATATTTAAATATGGTTCTGGGGAGCCTGGGTGGCTCGGTGGGTTAAGTATCTGATTCTTGATTTTCGTTCAAGCCATCATTTCCTGGTTTATGGGTCTGAGGAGTACGTTGGGCTCTGTGCTGAGAGCAAAGAGCCTGCTTGGGATTCTCTCCCTCCCTCTTGCCGCCCCTCCCCTGGTCGCAGGTGCACACCTCAAAAATGAACATTAAAAAATATATTTTAAAGAAACAATAAGTTTCTATGGTTCTTGGTTTAGTTGCCAAATGTTTTTCCTCTTTGCAGATTATTTATTCATGCATTATTACTGCGATGTTAACTATTTATAAACATACATACATATATAGATATGTGTATCTACCCACCCCCACTCACATACTATGAACATCTATACTCTTATTTAATTCTTACCACAAACCTTGTGGTTGTCTGTAGGTGCCTAGTATGTGGTCAGAACTCAATACTAGCCAACATAAAAAAATATTAGCCAAACTTTTCCCATATCACAGATGAAAAGCAGAAGCATTGGGATCTCAAGTCACTTTCACAGGTGGTGAAAATGCATCCAAGCCTGAGTCTGCTTGAGCCTCTGTCTCCGCTGACCTCCCATGTGACAGATTACTAAACAGCAGTGACAGTTTCAGGGTGTTTCCCATATTTGAAAGATCTTTGTTCTGTTCTAGTTTTAAGAGCTTAACAGAGACATAGTTTTTATTTTTCCCTTTAAAAATGATTTTGAATTTTGACCCTGTGATAGGAAGCGATTAGGGCATTTGGATAATCCTCATATTAGTTTTTCAATCAGTAAACTATGTTTTTTCTTGAGTAATATTTCCCTAGCCATTTATTTCCATTCCTCTTCTGTTGGGCCAATAGGCCTTTTGTGAGCATAATAAGTTCTGAAAGGAATGGAGTGATATATTAATTAACCATGCTAATTAGTTTGAAGAGCTTTGATTTTTCAAACCCCAAAGTGTGTACATTATTTGTGGAATTATGTGTTGGGAGATCTTGGGTGAGATGGTTTAGGCAGAGGGAGAAGCAGCCAAGCAGAACTTAGCAGGAGAAGCAGCTCTTGGTTTGAGAAATCATGGAAGCAAATTGTTGGGAATTGAATTCTCAGTGACCAGTTTTGCTTTTTGTCTACAGTTTCTGATATATCAAAAATGCACTCAATGGGGCCCCTGGGTGGCTCAGTCATGACTTCAGCTCAGGTCATGATCTCACAGTTCATGGGTTCAAGCCCCACGTCAGGCTCTGTGCTGACAGCTCCGAGCCTGGAGCCTGCCTCAGATTCTGTGTCTCCCTCTCTCTGCCCCTCCCCTGCTCACACTCTGTCTCTCAACAATAAATAAATGTTAAAAAAAAAACATTTTAAAAATGCACACATAGTTTGTGCACAGTGCACATCATGCACCACAGAGCACAACCATCTTTCACTGTAAGCCCAGTATCCCCATTGAAATTCACTCCAGTGAAGGACCTGTCACAAACACCATTTTGGGAATGGCTCTGGTTTTTGGTGCCATAAATTGTAGCTAATTAAAAGCCAGTCCAGTTGTTTACCTCAATTTGCAAAATTGATTGAAGCAGAACATGAACTAGGTTCCAAAGTATGATGCTTTATTTCACCATTAGCAAATTCTATCAAATTCAAATGATCTTTTCCATATTTTTCATGGCCATTTCAACTGAAATAGATAGGCAGAAGGGAGCTTCTTAAATTGTACGAACTACTGCTAATGTTCTTTGCTCTCTGCCTAGTGTTTTAAGTGATTATTTGGTGTTTTATAGTAGACATGACTCTGTCCACAAACAGCCTGAGTTCTATGATAAGACTTTTGAAGTTATATAGGTAATGACCTAATGAATATCAGACATGGGATGAATGATATTGTGCAAAGAAAGGCAGAAAAGTTTGGAGAATGACAGGGTCTTGAAAGATTATGTTTCTTCCCAGCCTCTTCTGTGCCCCAAAATGGTGTGTTTGCATATATGTTAAAGTTACTGGAGTCTCTTTTTACAAAACGTCTTGCTTTGTGTTTGGACACAGCCATCCCCAGCAGCAGGAACACCAAGGAGAAAAGCTCCATTAAGATCTTTCCAAGGTAGGGTGAGGCAGAGCCTTTTGTTCTGGCCTCCTTCTTTGAGGTCCATTGTATACCCACCTCCCTCGAACATTCTATAGCAATAGACAAGATCCTAGCAGGTTAAAGCCAAAAGAAGTTTTTCTCTACATTTTGCTTTATATATGAAAGTAGCACAGGTTTATAAAATATTCAGTTGATATCTAGGCTTAAAAAGTTAAAACAAAAATGAGTGCCTTAATTTACTCTCCGGTACCAGTCATGTTCTGCAGCCCAGAGCAGATCCTTGACAACTTAGGTGGATATTCATTGGGGACATTTGCCTTTGATTCACCATGGTGTGTACACCGTCCATGGGGATACCACCTACATTGTTGTGAGCCTCTGTGTACGAGGTTGTCCCTGGCATTGTGCCGAGGTCTTCCTGTCTTGCATCGCCACTGGGCTTGGCAACCAATAATAATATCCATGTCTGTGGACTACGGCAGGGGGCTGTCCTCTGTCACCAACTTGCTCCATGACTTTGGACGGGTCACTTGACTTGACTTTTCTGTTTTGTTGTTGTTGTTTGGTTGGTTTTTGTTTTGTTTTGTTGGCAAGTTTAAGCATCTGGAGAAGGCAACTTTTCATGTGTTAGAAGTGGGCATTGGAAAAGAGGGTTTCTTAAGTCTTTCCCACCTCTCAAATTCTGTGAATATGCTGTATATCTTCCTGGCAATCGGTTGCTTTGCAGCCACAATCCATAAAACAGGTTATTGGAGTGCACTTCTCAAGATTCAGTGATCTGACAAGAGAATTGATTTTTGACTTATTATTTAGGTTTTGCCAAATTATTGTTTCCTGGTTGCAAATTAAACTCTCACCACAAAAGCATTTTCTTTTATTAAGGCCACTCATTTTCTCAGTGCAATCCATACTGTGTTTTACACTGCTGTCTCCAATGTTTTTAGAATGTGTGAAAACTCCCCCTTTGGTAAGAGTATTGCAGTAAAGCTTTCGTTTGGGCTGTCAAGATTCTGTCAGCTTCCTGCAGGTGAACTGGAAGAAGAAGGGAGGATGTACCTTCTGGGCTTTTTCTCCTTAAAGGATTTTGTGTGCCACTTTCAGTAGCCTTCCTAGCCACACGAAAGATGTAGACATTGACTGTTTTTCGCTTGTTTTGTTTTTTTGAAATGAGTTTTCCAAGCATTTTCAGCTTTTGTTCCTCAGTGTGTGACCCCCAGGGAGGAAGAGATGGAAGCTTGGGATATAAACCCCTGTGCATTTAGGTCATCTTTGAGCAAGGGTATCTCTAACAATAAAGTTTAGAAAGGCTGATGTTTATTAATAGCCAGAGGTCATTTACGAGTATAGACACCCACCTGTCACAAACTATGTCATTTCCTAGGTGTTAATTGTATACTCTCTGAGTGTACACAGAACACATATTTTACCTTTATTCCTGTCTCGGTAGAGAACTCAGTCTCTGATGTGAGCATGCAGTGAGCCCACCTGAAGAGTCCCTCTGTAGATCCATTTCATCTTGTAGATGAGTTAATTTTTACAGTGGTTCACAACTAGAAGACAGCTCCCCCCCACCCCCGGCCCCAGGACATTTGGTAAAATCTGGAGATATTTTTGGTTGTCATAATAGGGACGATTCTACAGTAGAGTTTCTAGCTAAAATAGAGGGTGCCCAGTTAGATTCAAAATTTTAATAAACTGAGTAATTTTTAGTATAGGTATATCCCATGTCATATATGGGACATACTTATGTCCAGAGATTACTCATTGTTTATCAGAAACTTAGATTTAACTGGATACCTTGTATTTTGCTTTCCTAAACCCGACGGCCAAATGCTGTTGAGATCTCATGGCTGGAGTCTAGGGATGCTGCTAAATATATTATAAAACAAAGGACAACAAGGAAAAGTCTGGACCAACATAGCAAATGTGATCTGGTTGAGAAACCCTAAACTATTATAATGTCTTATACGGTAACATAGTAAATAACCATGTGAAATACAGAATGGATTTTGGTAAGAAATGGGTAAGTTGTAAATGAATATGCTCCTGTCTTCAGAATTTAATTGCAACTAGGAAACAAAGTAATTTGGCAGAACATAATAATAAGTCAATTCTCTTAATAGCTCACTGGATCTTGAAAACTATGTGCACCTTCCAAAGTTCTCCTGCTTTTGATCTATTTTAGTAGGACAGGGAGCCCCTTCTCTTCAGGGAAGTCTAGCGTAGAGTATATATCTAACTAATGATGATTATGGTTTGATTGAGTAAGTAACAAAAACTTCCTTGCATTGAGAGATTATCAATGCTAACCTCTGTGCTAACTATTGCTTCTAATCCAAATGAGATTATATCTCCATTTATTCATATGCAGTGACAGACTCAAGTTACAATCTGCCCTAATTCATAGTCCTAGAAAATGGCAGATGTGGGACTTGAGTCCACAATGTTTTGCTCCCAAGTCTTCAATCCTCCCCATACTAAAAACAGAAAACCCAGGCAGCAAAATGTCTTCCAATAAAGGAAGAATTCTCTCTCTAAGGCTCCTATATTTGATTTTCAATTTTTTTGACTCCACAGCAGACTTTTCTTCCATGAGTTTATTTCTGTTCCTTCCCAGTTTCTCAGTAGTTGAACACTGATTGCAGATCACTTTGGAAGTAGGTGGATCTATTTCCAAAACTCTACCTGCTGCGAGATACCCCGTAACTTCTCCTGCTGCTTCTGTCACTCTTCTAGTGAGCACACCAGGGCAGGCAAGGAAGGAGGAATAGCGGTGGCTTTGTTGGGCTCCTGGGGAGCTTGGCAGAGGCTGTTCTGCCCCCAGGCACTCCCAATTTATTAGCAGCCATTGGAGCTTTTTTCCCCCTAAGGATTTTTAAATGAAAAAGTATGCAGTTTATTTTAAATTTGTGGATGAAATTTAACATTGATCATTTGCTTTTATTGATGAACAGAATGGCTTCAGTCCTCCTGGCACTGCAGAACTCCAGGATGGTGTCTATTCCTTAGCACATAGAAAAGGAGCTCCAAGAGCTCCAGGGAGACTTGTGTCCTTTCAGGGTGATGGGAAGATAAGGAAAATGGCATCCCAGTCCTGGCACCTGCTTAAGTAGCCAAGAATCATGGTCAGTTGTCACTTAGGCAAAATATTAATTGTTCTGTATATCTTTCCTTTTCCTAGCTTGCCAAAGTTAGGAGTTGCCATGTTTTCATTATTATACTTCCTCACACATAGTGAACACTCACTGTCTTAGCCATTGGGATTTATACATCCTATTTTGTGGATTTTGTTCCCTCCTTTAATAGAAGTTTTGTCATCTTCTTGCTTTTCAGATCAGTAGAACAACTTATCACACACAGAGTGTGTGCGTGCGTGTGTGTGCACACACACACATGTGTATTTGCACATAAGAGTAGAGCAGCTTATCACAGAGTGTGTATGTATGCATGCATACATGTGTATTTGCACTTTTAGCCTTCCATGTACATCTATACCATTACGTGATTCTCAAACCAGTATTGTAGACTAATATTATTTTCATGTTGCAGATGAAGAAACAGAGGTTTGGAGTTATTAATGGGCATATCCCAAGCTTAGTAGTTTGGTAGAGGCAGTCAACTTGAAACTCAGCTTATTTTCCAGGGATTTTTCTTCCTTGCTCACAGTTAATGGACAATTTTAAAGGCCTTTGAAGGTTGCTTCCCCATTATAGACCTCATATCAAAAATCAGGTTTATTTATTTTTAAGGGAAGCCCACAAGCATACAGGTAAACCGTAAAGATAGATTCAATTCTGTTTTTCACTCTGCAACCTCAGCTTAAATATGTAGTCTGAATACATTGGAAGAAGTCACAGTGGTTTGACTAGATGCGTAGGAGATTTTAGTTTGAGAATAAGTGAGCTGGCAGGGATGAGGAATTCAGGCTTGTTTTTCCTGCTGAGAAACGAAGACAAGATAGGATACCATGGTGTTTGGCCTGCTTTGACCATTGGTTATCAATGAATGCTATCATCTTGCCAGGGTCAGAATGATTCATAGATTCAAACACTTTTCCAGCTTGAGGGGCTGGAGAGAATAAAAGACTTGGGTTATTGACAGAGGACCCAACACAAACTTTAAGGGGTGTTGTATTGTGATTGATGGTGATATTGTGATTAAGCAATTCTGCTTTCTTTGGGCTTCTCTCTGGATCCATTGGAGGTAGGATGACTGAAATATACTTAGTAGACTTGTGCTGTGATATAGTCATGTTACTTTCTCACCATGTCTTTGGAACGTGACTTACAGATGCATGGCTGGAAAGTGTTAGGGGCTGCTCCACTGGGATGGCTCATGTCAGACACAAATCTGTGCATCAGCTTTCAAAGCTGCCAGTGTGGTGCTGTGTGTCAGCTATTCAACTCCTTGAATTCTTGGCATAAACACCAATAAGTCAAAATCAAATCTGCTTTATGAATTGTACAGATTGCCTGCCTGTTAGAGCACACATGCTCATTTGGTTATGTGTGAATAAGGACCCTCTTGGTCTATTAATTATGCTTTAGAATCAAGGTGAAGCTCTAGGTAGGTGGCTGGGAGAAGACAGATAGGTAATAGAATAAAGTAGAGTAATTGTCTTGGGTTTTTTGATATGCAATTTAGTAAACTGAAATATAATGTTGTTCAGCCTAATAACAGAAATTCCTCCATCTGTGCTGTAAAGGGTGATTGTTGCATGAATCAGTATCATGTTAAAAAAAAATGAGGAGGGACTCAACTGATTAGAATCTTGGATGCTACCTTTCTACATGTTAATGTTATTAATAGGATGACTGCATGACTTCTGATAGAAACATTATAGTCCAGTCTAATGGCTCATAGACACAGATGGTGACTAGATGTAGTATATGGGTAGTATATATATAAACCCAATTCACATTCACTTTGCACATAATTCAGATTGGTGGGAGAAGAAGAGAAAAATAGTTCTAATGGCAATGAGTTCTTTATAGTACACCATCATTCCACAATAATAGTCAAGGGTTTGGAATGTTTATTGTGTATGTGGCAGGAGGGTAGCTTGCTGAAATACTGCTGCTGATACCTCTGTTTAATACTGTTCTGAACTTATTGGTGATACGCTCTTTAATTTGGTGTGTTCCACCTGCTCAAATCATATAATGATATTTGTTTTTTTTTTATAGAAATAGAGAAAGACCAATATGATAAAACTATAAGACTAAGAGACCATAAAGTTGGTGTCCATTTACTAGTCTTTTACAAGATTGGAATTAAACTATGCAATACCAATAGCATCTGCTTCAGGCATGGAGATCTAGGAGGAAGAAAATCATATCATCTTCCTTTAAGGTGTTTTTCTAGTCTTAGATAGCTGGTATAATTTTTTTGCAAGGGAAGCCATTTGCCTTTTATTGAGTTATCCATGCTAAAGTGAGGGCCAGCCCTGGGAACTGAGGAGTGATGAAATCAGTTCTCTACCCAATGCCTTTCCCTCTCACCTTATCCTTGGAATTTATATCAGGGCTCTTGCTCTGAGATGGGACATGTAGCAAGTGCTGATCATAAATATAGTCTCAATATAGTCTCAATATCTGTGTGCTCATGCTTGAGTCATTTGCATTCTGAATCTTAATATCCTTCTCTAGTTTTAAGTTTATTTATTTTAGAGAGAGAGAAAGTGAGCAGGTAAGGGGCAGAGAGAGGGAGAGAAAGAGAGAGAGAGAGAGAGAGAGAGAGAGAGAGAGAGAGAGAATTCCAAGCAGGCTCCACCTTGTTGGCACAGAGCCTGACACAGGGCTTGATCCCATGAACTGTGAGATCATGACCTGAGCCGAATGAAGAATCAGATGCTTAACCAACTGCGCCACAAAGGTGCCTTCAATATCCTTATCTATTACATGAGGATGACATGCCTCTTTGTAACAGAGATTCACTCTATCAGTGAGCCTTAACCTGAACCATATGGAATCCCACTGAAAGTTGAGTACACATGTAGTTTGAGGGGAAAACAAAACAAAACAAAACTTCAGATGGTTCTAAAATGTATTTCTTCATCCTTGAATGATCCAAATAAGTGGCTCTCAGAGTGTAGGCCCACTTGGGAGCTTGTTAAAATGCAAATTCTTGAATTAGAAACTCTGTCAGGGGGGCCAGAAAGTCATTTAGTAACCTCAGTTTTATTTTTATTTCAATGCACAATGAAGTTTGAGGACCACTGGGCCAGATGTGGACCAAGAGCATGGTCCCCTCACTCCCTGGGTCAGCACCACAAGGAAGCATTTTATAAATGCAAATTTATGGGCCCCGCCCAAGATGTACTAAATCACAATCTCTGGGGCTGAAGCCCAGAAATCTATGTTTTGACATCATCTTAGGGAATTTTAAAACCTGTTAAAGTTTTAGAAAAGAGGGAAAAAACCAGTGTTTGAGACAAGTAGTTTTCAAAGCTCAGTACACATTGATAGCTGGGGGAGATTTTAAACAATTCCAGTGACTGAATTCCCAAACACAGATCAATCACCTAGATTTGAATGGACAGCCATGGTTGAAAGTTACTGAATTAGGTTATCTTTAAGGTCCTTTCTAGATTCAGGTTCCATAATTTCAGCATACTTCTGTTTCCCTAAGCACTTTCATGTGTGGTGTACTTCTCAATCCACACTATACTTATTTTGTTCATTTCAAAGTAGGCATTGACTATCTCCTCATTGACTATACCCAGCATCTTTTACAAGACACTCAATTGAAACCAACAAATGCAGACAGAGAAGCTCATGTCTCAGAAAGACTCGGTCCTAACAGACCCACTCCTATTCTCAAGGCATGCAGACCTCATCGTTCTTTGCTCTGTTCAATTACACTAACTCAGGGGTCATTTACTTGGATATTGTTTGCAACAGATTTGGAATAATACACCTTCCAATTTCTTCAAAAAGCCAGAGTCAATGGGTAATTGCTTTGGAAGCGAGGCTTTTAAGATTTATTTCCTGTGGCTTTCCAGGCCTTCATCCTAATGATGAATTCCTGTGTTGGGTCAAATTGGCAGTTTCCCTGTGAACCCTGGTTTTCAGGTAAACCCAAGGAGCCCCAATAACACAGGTTTTCAACCTAAGTTTTTAGGCTGGATGCAGTGACATCAAACAGAGAGCAGCAGCCAAAATGAGCTGTTGCAAGTGAAAATTTGTCTGAAAAAGAGTTAACGAAAATCTTTGAGAGCTGTAGGGATGTCTGACAGATTGGCAACTCACTTTGAGAAGGAGTCTACCCTCCCTTCCAATTCCCAGACACACAGCCTGCGGCTAAGTCATCAGAAATAAAATAAACAGGGAAGCAGAGAGGGAAAAACAACACCCTATAACATCCATCAGCAGTGTGAGCCAAAACTATCAATGCAGATAAATAGACAACAGTCCTTTGTGTTTATTTTCTCTTTCCTGAGGTTGCTAACTTGAGCTTTCAGAGGACTAACACCACAATTAAAAGCAGGCAGGTTCTGGGGGAACACACTGAAATCCAGACCCAAACAGAGTATTTTGATGTTTAGATTGAAATCCACTATTGGCTAGGAGAGGGGTATTTATTGTGTCTGAAGACAATAATACTGTTATCCACCCAACAATTATGGTCACAAAGCCATTCAGACAAGCAGCAGGCTGGTTCAGTTAGAGAGAAAGGACTGTGGCATTGCCTGTGGCCTTGCTGCCCATGTGGGCTTTTGTTTTGCATGGTTTAGTGCTCTTTGCAATTTCGCTGCTGTACACAAGGATGAAGGGACTTTTCTGCTGCTTCAGGGTTGAGAACATGTGTCCTCCAGTCCCTTCAGAAAAGCCATAGATACTCAGGCCAGAAATGCAGTCAGGAGAGAACTTGTTGAATGGGGAGGGCTAGTTACAAGGACACAAACTCTTCTTCTGGGCATTTCTAAGCAGGTAGAGCAGATACAAAGTCCAGTTGAGAAGCTGGTCAGATGGAGACTTCTGGAGACAAGCTCTCCAGTCAGCTAAGTTCAACCCATTCTGAACCCAGAATCTCCTTCCTATTATTCTGGAAAATGAGAACCAAAGTGGTTCTCTCAGATTTTGGGTGTCACATTTGTTATGGATCACAGCATACACTGAACTCAAAAGCCTTTTTATTTCTGTCATCAACACTGATTCCTACCTGTATATCATGTTTCTCCTTAACACAAGCTATTGCCTCATCCTGAGCTATTTGGCTTCTCACAGGTTTCTGAATATTTCCACAAATTCACGGAAGTCAGGATATGTCTCTAGGTAGGCCACACTGCTAATGAAGTCTGATCACGTACTGGGTGTGGGGTGGTCAGCTCTTAATGTGTTCTGAGGAAGGGGTAGGCCTGGGAGTTAGCAGGCCTGGGAGTGTGACCCCCCCCTCAAGTGTAAGCATCAGCCCTGAAACTGGTGGCCTGTACCATTTATGGCAAACTGTGAACCTTTCTGGGGTTTTCTGTTTAATGACTTTTCAAGCAGAATAGAAAGCCTGTCATAGGCTGCATAATGCTTGAGCTAGTCATATTCTTCTGTTTGGGGCAATAAAGTGCTACTGATATGTAAAATCAATAACAATAAAACAACCTTAGAGAAACCTACTTCTATCCCTGTGGAAGACCATGTTCACGTATCAAGGGCATAAACCTCAAGCCATTGAAGGAGCTAGGGGTTCTAGCAAATCAGAAGAAAATCAACAGGTAGAGCTCCCCTTGTTTTTTCTGGGGATCAGGGACTGTAGGATGCTACTTCTCAGCATTAGGGTCTGCCAACTAGTTCCTCCAAACCTATTCAATGACCTCTTTGCAGAGAAAACCTAGAGGTTAACTAATAAATAATTATTTAGTTCCCAAAAGTTGGGCTGAACCAACTGGAAAAGTCTTGAGATGGCCTGGGCTTTTCATCCCTTGTTAGGAAAAAGCTCTGTGGTTCAATATTAATTCCTGTAGCTCTTACAACTCCCATTGGAATGAATATTTAATCAACAGAGTGGTTGCCTTTTCATTTCATTATAGAAAACCTTCAATAAAATAGAATAGTGCATTATATTATAATGAATGGCAAACACTGGTGAATTTTCATTTAAAATCAATAAGTTGAACCAAGCAGTTGTTTTGTATCTGATGGGTCATCTCAATTTAATGAACAGTAACTAAAAACATATTAAGCAAATGCCTGGCATGCAGAGCCAGAAGACTATTCCCCAACTAGGCTTTGTAATCCTCAAAGGGGGAGCTGTGTTTTGTTAATTTTTTTCCCAGCTGATTCCCAGACAATACCAATCATGTAGAGGGTACTCAATAATTGTTTGTCAGCTTGGACAAGTTAATAAATAAAATGTAGAAAAATGCATTTTCTTTTTGAGGAAAGGATGCAGCACTTTGCTAAGTGTAGCCACCTCTCAATGAGTGATGCTGATCACAAGGGGTTCCATGATCTGAAAAGACCTGTCTTTTTTTTCCCCTAAATGCTGATAGCAGTGATTCTCAAATGTCAGCTTGCATCAGAATCACTGGGAGATTCCTAGGCCCTAATCTCAGAGTTTCTGACTTAGTTGGCCTGGGGGCTGTGGCCCTGAGAACCTCTAAGGTCCCAGGGGATTTGATGCAGCTCTTCTAGATGGCACACTTTGAGAATCGTTGGCTTATGGCATCTACCTATACTGCCTACGTGGCAGATTCCATTTATTCATCTGCAGGTGAACTCTTCCTTGCACATTCAAAGTACCTGGCAAACGTTTGCTGACTACCTAACCAGTTCCAGCCTGGATGAAGGAATGTAAATTCATCGCTATTATATCCCTTAATGACTTTGGCTCCTAGGGATCCTTCACCTGTGAAGGGCAGCAGATCCATTTTTCCGTTGGCCTTTTCTTTTTTGATTTTTACTTCATGGGATGAAGAATTGCTATTAGAGGTCTACCCAGACATGTATTAATTTCCTTGAGAATCTGACTTGGGCTGTTGCTAATGCTGCCTACAGTTGCTATAGCGGCATATCTGATTCATCAGGCCTTTGCACAGGGTGGCTGGGCTGACAGGATAACAGGATGCATTGCTGTGAAATCCTGCCAGTGGTATTGACTAGCTCTCCACCTTTGTATTTGTATGATATTTTTGTTTCAATTAAGTCACCCCATCTCTATTTGCTTCCAGTTACAACCTGTTAATTCTAGGTGGCTCTAGATGCATCTGATTAGGCTGAAGATGAAACTGCTTTCTCCTGTAAAACTGGGGGTGGGGGGGAACATTATGAAAAGAACAGATGAAACTATCATGTGTTTTGATTGAGATGTTTCATTTGTTTGCCTTTCAATAATAGGACAGGCTACAAGGCTTCATCAACAGCTCCTCATCTGGTTTTCTTACCAACAGCACTGAATGTAAAGTAGTTTGTTAGCTTTGTGAGTACATACATTGGTTGTAGGAGAGAACAAAGCTGATTGACTCATCTAGTTTGGTAGGTTGTGGATTTACCTTGACCCCCACCATCCACATTCTCTTACCAAAGTTTTTAAGTTGTAGTAAATGAGTCTGGTATTTGGAAGTTTTATTCCAGATATTGAAGAGCTACTTCAACTGATCTTTTCTCTTCTTTTGAAAGTTGATCCATTCTTCAAGGAAAAGTTCATTTTTCTCTCCTCAGTATTTTTTCCATCATGAACTCTTAGATCTTACCACCTCCATCATTCATTTGGCACTCCATTACATTTTGCTATGTGACATCCTGTGTGGTGTTCTTTAACTTTTCATATGCATAAACAAGATCTCCTCAATTAGATTGTGAACTTATTCATTCATCTCTTCCTTAAGTACATAATTATTCAGCATCTACTTTGTATAAGACATGACAGTTGATGCTGGAAGAATACAAAGAAGCAGAATACATGGTCTTATATTCAGACTCTTCAAGAATCAATGATCTAGTAGTACAGCCAAGCCATGTACATGTGCTTGTACACACACACACACACACACACACACACACACACACACACACACAAATACCATAAAACAAATCTCATTCACAAAAATACATCAGTTAGGAATGATATAGGTAGAATCTCTATAAGCCTTTGTTTTCCCACTGAGCTTACACATTATTTTATAAACAATAGGTATTGAATGCTTATTTATTATCTTTGTATACACACAAAATACGCCTTTTCTTATTTAAACATGTAGGTATAATTTTCTGTGGGGAGAATGAGAGGGGCGGACCTATCATTGTGAAGCACAACATAATTTAAAAGAAAATATTTCAATGTTTATTCATTTTTTGAGAGAAAGAGAGACAGAATGCAGGTTGGGGAGGGGTACAGAGAGATGGAGACACAGAATCTGAAGTAGGCTCCAGGCTCCAAGCACACAGTCCGATGAGGGGCTCAAATTAATAAACCATGAGATCATAACATGAACCAAAGTCAGATGCCCAACTGATTGAGCCACCCAGGCACTCCTTCACAATATAATTTTTTAACGCCTTTGCCTATTTCTTCATCATACCCCTCCCCACAAGATTCAGTGTTGCTGATCTACTCATAATCCCTAAAGCATTAGGTCTTTGAGAATCACACTTGGCTCTTCTTGCCTGTTGAATCTCTGCTTCATCTTCAAGTCCCCCCGCACATCTCACACCCTCTGAGAAGCTTCTCTAAACTTCTAGAAACAGAGATCTTTGTTCTCACTTTCATGTATTGTCATGATCACTTTATATGGTAATACTAATTATAGTGTTTATTTTTTACTATAAAGCAATTATTTCCATTCAATTAATGTTCATTAGTCTGTAAGTTCCTCAAGGTTGGTTGGCCCACTATATATTTATGGAATGAATGCATTTATTATTAAATTTATTTTTTAAATGAGTGAATTAACACCTAACCTGAGAGCAATAAATCAGTAAAAAATTGGAGGACAATGAATGGGTAATAAGTAAGTACAACTGTGCCAAATACCATGCTGTGGACTTTCTTCTGATCATATTTTCATGTTGTGATGGAAATATATTTGAAAGTGACATACCTCACTGGTAGCAGTTTAGAGCTCAACCAAAGTGTGCGAAATTAATTTCAAAGCCAAATATTCCTGTTTTTGTTCTGGTAGTTTTCAACCTCACTATAGTACAAGTTACATCAATTCTGGTTCTGATTCCTGAGGGTAGCAGGAGATATAAAATATAGAACTGCATTGTAGTAATAACGGTCATCTTGAAATCAATAGTGATGGCAGACACTAAGAAAATGTGCATGACTTCTCTAATATATTACCATTTTCTAAACAAAACTCCTTATAAACAAAGTTATATTTTGGAGAAAAATAGAATCTGGTCAGTCAAAAATAATAATGTGTCATAAACTTATTGGTCAGACTAAATGTGTTACTCAAAAGCAGATAAATTCTAGTGGCCCTTGGAGCTTGGAAGAAAGGATTGTTGATTAGGATTGGAAAAGTTACGCAGAATGTCATTGATATGTCTTTCCACAGAGTGTAACTCTGACCGCATTCATGTCATGATTGCTGTCTGAATTTGCATGGTGTAGTGCATAGCAGAATCAAACTTCCTCAGGACCCCACCTTTACTAGCATCCAACTAGCTGCATCCTGACTTGGGACCTCTTGCTTTTACAAAACCCCAGAATAAAAATGGAGCAAAATTCCACATCATGATCACTTAATGGCTGATCAAAGCTGAACTTCATCAAGTTAACTGGCAATGTAGACAAGCCATTCAAATGCCCTAAAAAAGTCCACACCAAGCTATGACTTAAAAATTTCTGAGAATTGCTGAATTCACTAACTCAACCTGCATCTACCATTAGAACAAAGAGTGAAAATGGCCCCTTCATCTGCATTTTGTCTTTTAAAGATTTTTTTCAGGTACATTCATGCATATAGACAGAGCAATGATAATTTGAGGATCTAATTTTGAATGCTGCTCTAAGTCCTAGAGTAGTGAATTATGTCTGTTCTTTCAAGAGTGAGATTTACCAGGAAAAGACAAGGTTTCTTCAATTAAAACTTCATTACATTCAATTTTAAGAAGGCTTAGCAAAAGTGGCCCGTGCTGAAGAGTTTCCAAAAGGGAATATTTATAACATGGCTTTTCTGTCATAAATTACTTTGCCTATTCTATAAAAGAATAAAATTGTGTTTCCTTTTCAGTTGTTTAACTCATCACTTTTGCGACATTTATAGAATGAAATATATTTTCAGGAAGGAAATTCTAGCATAATAATTATAGCACAATAATTATAGGAGATGGAGTTTGACTTAAAGTCGTTTGGCCTGCATTTGTCTCCCAGTAAGCAAGTGTATGACTTGTCAAAGGGTTGTGTGTGCAGTTCAGGACACATGGGAGTATCTGGCTGAAAATCCTTTAAGCTGTGGGAGGTTCTTCCATACTATCTGAAACCTACTACCTGATATTATGGCAGAGTATACTGTGGAGGTAGGAAAGAATGGTAACCCACCCTTTGAACATTGTAAGCAGATTTGGAACTGTGCACCTTGTCTGTTTTGGGTGATCAGAATATTTCATTCTATAGGCAAGAATGTATTTGAGTGAGTGATGTGGAGATATGGGCCTCTGTGGGCCATTTTCAAGTCCTTGAAGTCCATTCTACCAATTGATTTTACCCATTGTATTTGTTCTCTTTGTCTTCCTTTCTATTCACTCTATAAACTGTGATTTGAAAATTTCATGGGATTATTATTCCACCCTCTCTTTTAAGAGTTGGCTCTAGTACTGAATCTTCCTACTAAAAGGTTTTCTTTTTACTTCTTTCTTTCTTTTACAAAATAAGCTAATATTTTTCCTGTTATATTTTAAAATTTGAATGTGCAACTAATGAAACTAATATCCTCATCGCCTTTCTTTAGCACTCCTTTATATACTGTAGATTTGAGCTAGAATCACCATTCATTAGTTAATGTTTGGAAGGAGTTTGTAAGACAGTATTTAGTGATAATAGGGAAAGCACAGAAAACTTGGGTTGCTGGTAGGAAGAGGAATACTAATGAATGTTAATTCTGAATGCTCACACAGTGCCTTTTGTCTTCAAAGTAGTTGAAAGAAGCATTAATTAATTATCATCCTATAGGATTATGCTTAAAACAGTATAGTCAGTGTCCAAGCATGCCTGGAGCAAACACAGAAGCTCAGTTACTGAGTTATAGGCTGAGCTGCTGATACATGTGCTTCCTGTGTGGAGGGGGTGACATAGGACCATATCATCAAATGGAAAGTTTTGGTTAAGGAAACAGACATGATTGATCATATGTGACTATCACTTTGGACACTGCTCTAAGTCTGAGGTGTAGCATAAGTTAAAGGAAGAGTTGACCTATAGCCTAGGAATTAGAAATTTGATTCAGAAGAATGAGACCTGATGGTCTAAAATTATATTGTAAAAAGCTGGTAATCATCCCCGTTGTGTTCTAATTCATGGTTAGAGTGGGTTTTAATATCTCTCCTAAAGAGCCATTGATCAAAACACGTGGGACATGGCTTCCAAAAGACAGAATACAATAGAAAAATTCTATTTATTCTTCCTGATTCTCCTTATTGCCCACCTCCACACACACACATACACTCTGTATAATTGTTTGCTAGATTCTATGGAAAACTGATGAGAAGCAAATGAAACAGAAAATTCTTCAGGAAAGACCAACTAAGGAGGGAAGGAGGGAGCAATGCCTTTGTGTTTTTGCCAATGTTCAAAGCGTAACCCTTCCCTAAATAATGTATTTGCTGCTAATTCAATAACATAGTTCACACTTGGGAAGAGCCTTGATGCTAACCCTTGTGCTCTCAAAAGCAGGCCTCCTTTAATGTATATTTGATTACTGTGCTGTGCACTGAGAGATGAGGCATTATTTGGAATTCTCTGTGTCGGTAGATGTTATGTGGCGCTATAGTCACAGACAATTAGTAAGCATTGACCCTCACTGTGATTTACACTGTTTTTTTTTTATGGGCTCCAAATTGTTATTTTCTGGAAGAACAGAAGTATTTTCCAACAGGGCATGTCCTCTGGGCAGACAGGAGGTTCTCCCTGCCTTTGCCAGGTGGAAGGTAGGGTCCTTAAAGACAGAAGTTCAATGACGTGTGGACTGAGCAGGCAAAAAATATGGTGTTAGTTCATTATTCCTCTACAATCTAAAGATATAATTTATCATGTATTAAGGATGGCAATGATGTTCCTAATGTAAATTTTTAATAAATTGAAAATGCACAGACATCATTAGGCAACTCATCATTTCGTGGGTCAGGCATATTGTGCTTTTGTTGAAGAGGATGGCTAGTACTATAAACAACACTCATCCTCACAGGTAGGAAGTATCTGACATTCAACTTAAGATAACTTGAGAGATAATTTAAGAGCATAGGTGATCATTTTGATTGCATCCCTCTCTCTGCCTGGAGTGTGGGCATTCCTGGAATGCTAAAAATTTTGAGATATTTGCATAGCTGTAATTATGCATTGGTAAAAGAAAGAATCCTTCCTAAAGCACATATAGAAAATCTGTGTCTTTCTGTTGCTCTAACCATAAGGCAGAGATAAGGGAAAAAATAGTTGAGTGCCACTTATTCTTGGTAAAATGGATAAATTTCTGTTTTATTTTTTTTCATAATATTTTATTGTCAAATTGTTTTCCATACAACACCCAGTGCTCTTCCCCTTAAGTGCCCTCCACCATCACCACCACCTCTTTTCCCCCTTCCCCCTTCCCCCTCAACCCTCAGTTCATTCTCAG